>NC_047080.1:1775292-2075292 GCF_902459465.1 Asterias rubens
CAGAGGGTACCCCCCCCCCCACCCCAAATGGTCTCATGCAGGCCTGATTCTTCACGGAAGCAACGAAGACAATTGCCTCCGTGCCGCCTGGTCATTGCCTTGGTGCCCTTGAAATGCTCACAGTAGAAATTCACAATTTCCTCATAGAGTGCCCTTTACCAAGGAGAAAATGCCTTGGTGCCCGTGCCTTTTCAAAAACGAAGCACACAGGCCTGCTCATGTTTGATTGAACACTCTAATCACTCTAATAATTCCCCAAAGGATGCCTGAGATTACAAGCACACAATGAAGATACAATAGAAGGGGGGGGGTGTTACCACAATGCACCATACTGAGCCCTAAATGGCATTAAGGCCAAGACCAGGGGCAATAGAGGACATGACCTCTGTGGTCTCCTTGTAATTCCAGGACTAATATGTACACGTGTTCATGTACATAGTTGTGAGATGATGTTATATGAAAATACAAATTAAATTGGGGGGGGGGGAGAAGACTGATAGCAAGTCTAGAAACCCTCAAAGGGCAAGACGAATAACCTCTAGCTAGGGAGCCAAGCACTGTCTCCGCCAAGTGTCAAAGGTCGCACACCTGTGTCTGGCGTGCTGACCTCTTGAGATTCAAAACGACCGAAGAAAGAAAGAGCCGTGGACAATCAAGTGCAATAGTGTAGCGATGGTGACACGTTTTTCATGGGTAGTCTGGTTGCCTGCTGTCTGGTGCCCACCCACCGGGCAACCAAGACAAATTATAATTGCGAAATAATTGGAAGTAATAATATGCCATCTGACAAGACATGATGATGAAAGTACAACTACAACATACTGTGGAGACACAAAGGCATTTAAACATTTTTTCAAGTAATTCTAAAATTTAGGATAGCAACACATTAAATTGCTCTACCTTCCAAAGTTCTGTCTTAAAATGTTTCTCTTTGTTAAGCACCTTAGGAAGCTCAATGAAAAATCTGGCCCTTGACCATAATATTAGTAATGCATCATAGAACAATAACAAAGTGAAGAAAGAGTCCATTTATAACCGATAATGATGAAAAACCTAAACCCATGTTTATGAAACATATAAATAGTCATCAATCTAGGGGGTCTTTTGTTTTTTATATCAGTGAATTTTGGAATAAACAGAAGCTGCAATGAAAATCTTGGCTCTCCAGGTCACGTAAACAAAACTCAGGCCACAAAATAATCTTTTCGCTGCGCATTAGCTGACGCATTAGCTGACTATCTCAACATGAATGTCTACAATCTGTTCCATGAAGTAGAATGAGGAGTCTGTCTGGAGCAAAACTAAAGACTAGTGCTAGACCTGTGAGGCCTGAGCAAAGTGTGAAACGAATGTCTCACTCATGGCAGAACACAAAACAGCAGGGCTCAGGAAAACTGGAAGAGCTGGCTGGCATATGGTAACCATTGGCAAAGTCAAATTGTCAATGAGGCTTACTGTGTGCGCATAACATGTAATGGCCTTTGTTCTTCATGTGCATCAATTTTGTATATAGGATTTGAGGCATTGCATGGTGAGGTATCAATGTATATTTGGTTTGCGGTAACACCATGTGTGTATTGCAATTTTGTATTGCACGAAACCATTGAGAATTGAACATGATTAGACTAGTCACCAGAACCATGGAGGTAGAATTCTATCTCCATGCTGAAATATTGCCAGACTACTACAAGCAACAACAAAAACGTTAATTTGTTGTTATTTATGTAATTTATGGTGAACAATTTTCATAGGCCTTTTTCATTTGTAGGGACTCCTTTCTTAAAAAAAGTTTATAATATCAACAGCTGCAGTGCCTCTCAACAAGTAAATTTTGAAGGTCATTAATTTCGCTGGTACAATTACCAATCTATGACCCTACCTAATTAGTTCACCACAAAATGGCAACAAGTCCATAAACCTACATATAAAACAAAAAAGACCAACTCATCAAACCCATCAAGTGCCTCTTTAAGTTTTAAATAACTTCCTAATTGTCTTGTTCTCTAAATTATATTCCCCACACAGCAAGCATCCATCGCTCTTTTGAGTGATCAGAACGGAAATTGAATATATAAATTTCCCCCCCAACAAATTAATTTACATACAATCTAGACGGTCTAGCTTTTTTGCCAGTAGAAGGAATTCTTGTGTAGCATTTGCATGCAATGAGTCGGCAGCCAGAGGGCATTTCACTGCTCATTACAGAGCTACATGTAGTACATACACAATTACGCACGTACCAATACTTATGAGTAAAGCTGGAACTGTCGTCTGTGAAAATGTTTCCTTTGCCTCACAGCCTAGCCTCGAAATTGGTGGGAAAGTCCATCAGACTTGTAGTACACAACTTTTACTGGACTGGAATTTTTTTCACAAAACCAGAATTAAAATGGTAACTAAAAGAACTTTCTAAACAGTTGAAAACTGTACTTTTTTTTAACAAGAAGCAATATTAGATGACTGGAATGCCACAAAGGCCATTTGCCCCGGTCTTGAACTTGGTGCCCCTTTAAAAGTTTTCAACAGACTTTAAGATTTGCCAATGGAAGCAAATGCAAATGAAAATGGCTTTGAAAACTCAAAGATGAAATTCCGTGCCTACAATCGAGGGAATATTTATCAAATTTTGCCATAAGCCTAAAGGGCAATTGTACTTTAGTTTCTAACAGAATGTTCAGTTTTTTATTTTAAATTTAGACTAAAAATTATGATCGCCATTGCCTCACCATGGAATTCCCCTTGATCATCTTTGTCTTGTTCCCCATGTACATTAATAATACTGAACAATGATTCCCATAATACATGGGAGGGGTCAGACTACTCCACCCATACAGCCTCAATTCCGAAGGGTGACCCCCACCATGAAGGTCCACACTGTAATCCCATAATCAAATTATAATCACATGAGGAACACAAAACATCAACTCAGTCCGATCATCTCTACACCTGCTCAGTATCATCCCAAATTGGATTACTTAAATCTAACAAAGATACTCAACTTCCTTCGCAAGATCTCCACAAGAAACGCCTGACGTCTTTTTTTGCCCCCCGTGTCCATACTCTCTTTGTTACGCAAATCCATTCCATCATCCGTGACAAATGAAACAGAGAGCCAAATCACAATGTTGGGTTGGCGATTGGATTGTAATTAAGAAAAACGTGGAGGAATGGAGGTGTGGGCTGAGAGGACATAATGAGGATGTTTACAGGTGAGCGGTGATCAATCAAGCCGGTCGTTTGAGGAGCTGGTCGAGTGTTCAATCGAGTAAGGGTTTGATTAAAAGATGACGCCTGTGATGTTCATTAGAGTAACTATTGTTAACTCTGATTTGTGATTTGTCATTACAAATAATTTGTGATTTGTCATTACAAATAAATGTTTTCCTCCAACCCTTATAGCCTAGAAATGTTGCCCCTGCTCTTGGCCCCCCCCAGAGTAGTTTCCAAAACAGATTTTCCGCTGATGCCCTTACCCTCGACCATTGAAAGTGGGCCTGCCCCTGCGTTTAATTTACACACAAATTTACATTTTCATAATCACCACATAAACACTTTTAACACTAAAAACGTGAATAAATAAAAAGTTATTGGCAGCCTGCCACACATTAAGTAGTTTCAGCCAAAGAAGATTTGTAAATTGTCCAGGAATAAAAAGAGTCCTAGAAAGTGCCAATGTTTATGGCAAATTTTAAATCATCACAGTCTTTCACAGATATACATGAAGCAATCACATCAGATATCTTAAAATTCCAAACAATCTTTAATTCCACCTCTTCAAAAATAGTTCTCTCTGTCACCTGCTCGTTGAGACTCCCTTCACCTACTCCGAGAACTAAGAGGTTCATTTCACTATTGTCTTGACGATAGCAGAACAATCCTCATAGTTCTAAGTTCTAGGAGCTACCCCCTTCACCTACCTTTACAAGGCTCTCGCTGCTTCTGCAACTTCCTACTCAGCTTCTCCTGCCTACAGCGTTCGCACATCACCACTCGGTTCTTACGCGGCGCCCGGTTCGCCTTGTCTCGCAACACCACCACATCAACAAAAGAGTCCGTCTCGGCAACGGGCACCGCCATCGCCACGGGTATCTGCAACATCGGCGATTTGCTCGTCTTCTTATCTCCCTTTGTTAATAAAGTCGGCATGATCTTCGTTGTTGTTCCTTGTCGTATCGGCGTTTCCAATTCCATCCGGGTGAAACTCTGTCCTCTTGTTTTCAAAATATCCTCTCAGCGATTTGTTCTGAAAACAAAACTCGAGGCGCAGGATGTCATTGTTTAGATACAGAAGTGAGAATTTCGTCGTCGTCGGCTCTCGGGCTAATATAAATATTATAAATAGGCACTAGGATAACAAAGACTAGGTTCTCTGCGAGTCCCCCGATAGATCTGGCCGAGGAAAGAGAATCGCCCAGGGGTGTTATCATTCATGAATCACTGGAGATTCTCTGATGATGTGACACTGCCGAAGATATACCATCATTACGATCATCATCAACGCATTGGACTATGTCAACTCAGACTCTCGTAGACACTTCATTTATGCATCGATGGCCACCCATTCATAAAGAAACTCACTCATTAATCACAAACTCGGGAAAATATTATGATGACGAAGGTAATAGTAGATTAAGAAGTTGCTGTTTGGTTCACATAGCGTGCCAGCCAGACTAGCAAAGCGAGTTGCCATTAGCATATCCTTCATGAAAACAAACCTGTCGCAAACTTCACACAGGATATCCACCATGTAGTATCCCTCTCAGCCACTCAACACCCGAAAATAACTCATCGCCCCCTAAAATTATCATACAGTACACCCGAAAAACCCCTAACCCCAATAAGACCAAGAATAAACAGTGTGTGTGGAGTCCCACCAAGAACCTAAGCAGGAAAAAACGTATTATCAACTACATGTGTCAATTGAGTCATGTACACAAAGGCATGCCCTGTGATGTCATCCACAGTGGGCGGGGCTACACCAGCTCCATCAGCCAATAGGAGAACACCAATATGGTCAGTGGCCTCGGGTGATGGAGGGGGGAAAGCCTTGTGTGTGTTCAGTGTTCAGTGTTCACACACCAGGGTGTCAAGTAGTGTTGGTGTTACATGTCAGGGGACAAAAGCCAGGGTGAAACATTTTTATCAATATTTGAGTAGAGCCAGTGAATGAGGTTTTGTCCTTCGGGTTTTTTAATTGACCTTTGTCAAAGTGCAGGTCTGGACAAATTGAAAACCAACACTCTGGCTAGACTGGGAGAGAAGTGTGTACATTGTAAATATTTTCAAAAGAAAATAGATGTAGAATAGAATTGGTAATGAGGTGAGGTTTTTCTCCATTGTGTCATGAATGAGTAAATTCCACAAAAACTGCCACAATGAAAGAAAAATCACTACAATTTGTTTATGTTCTTTAAAAATTACAGAGTAAAACATTTCCCAAACAATGCATACATTGTTGAGTGAACAATCTTGAAGGTAAATACAGGATTGGTAAGAACAAATCAATGTTTAATTTTAGTCTAAGATCCTGCTGACTACGATGGGTTGAAACTATGCTTCTTTTTTTTTTTCTTCTTTTTTTTCATTTATTGGTTGGTAAGGAATTTGCTTTTAACTTCAGCTAACACTAATTTCTGTTGTTTATGAAGTTGACACAAGAAGTATAATATAAAGTCGTTCTTTTCAATGTTAATTTTTAAAAGCACAGTGCACTCAAAACTTGAGAATTAAACATGCTAATATGTAATAAATTAAACATAAACTGACCGTATGTTAACAGTTACCCCTATAAGAAATTTGTATGAATGAATGAGCTGTCAATTTTTTATTGAAGTGGTATAAATTATGTCTCATCCCTCTTCCCTGATGACTAAAGTCAACTGGAGTATCTCGTTTATTCCAATTGAACGATCCAACGATCCGACTGGAATGATGTCTACAGAGGATTGGTTCTTGGACTGTCATTTATCAATCATTCCTTATCTTACAATTCAAGGGAAGTTCCACACATTGGTTGGTTGGTTTTTTGAATAATTTGGGGCTGAACAAAGAAAGAAAATTGACTGGAGTGGGATTGGAGCCTGCCACCTTTGATTGACAGTAAACTGATCTACCGACTGAGCGGTCAAGCCTAATGTTGGCGGTCTCCCTATTTTGTCAATATCTTCATTCCGGGGCGCCAGTCACTGGTCAGAAAACTTTTCAAGCTATAACTACCATATAACCCGGGATTACACTCAAGTAAATACTACAATATGGGAAGTGACAGCAAAGCACCTATGAGCGATGTTGGCAAACTAATGTCTTATTGCAAACCCCACATTTTGTCTCTGACCTCATCTCAGAGGCAACCACTGGTTTCTTAAAGACAGTCAGATCGAACCATCGAGTTGCCAAACGACCCATTCATCTCAGAACAAACACTACTTAAAGACACTGGACACTATTGGTAATTGTCAAAGACCAGCCTTCACAGTTGTTGTATCTCAACATATGCATAAAATAACTAACCTGTGAAAATTGGAGCTCAACTGGTCATCGAACTTGCGAGATAATAATGAAAGAAAAAAACACCCTTGTCACACGAAGTTGTGTGCGTTTAGATGGTTGATTTCGAGACCTCAAGTTCTAAATCTGAGGTCTTGAAATCAAATTTATGGACAATTACTTCTTTCTCGAAAACTATGGCACTTCAGAGGGAGCTGTTGCTCACAATGTTTTATACCATCAACCTCTCCCCATTACTCGTCACCAAGAAAGGTTCTACGCTAATAATTATTTTGAGTCATTACCAATAGTGTCCGCTGCCTTTAAACAAGACTTACCCTTCTGGTACCACCACAAACCTCACCTGTACTCCCACCCTGCAAATTTTCAAATTCTTCTTACAAATTGTAAACAAAACAATTCGGTGTCGAAATATAATATTTCAAACAAACACCATCATAAAGAGAATTAACGAATTCTTTCAAGTGACTCATACATTCCCCCCCCCCCACCACCCTTCTTTACAAAATCAAACAGTTTCAGACCGTCAATAATCCCCGTTTTAATAACATCACATTTAACCAAATATTATTAAACCTAACTGTAATGTACTTTCTCAGAAATACAATGCAGGAAGATGGTGTATTTTGATAAAACTTCACGGCATTCACTTTTTTTTCACAGTACACCCAGGAAATGGAACAGGGGGAAGTTAAACTAGGCCAAATCCAGCGTTTTATTAGAGGTTCCCGGTCGATAAAAATCCTTCAAGAAAACCACATTTTGAACTCGTGTCCACAAACTGAGATGAAAGTCCACAGTACTGAGGGGGGGAAAAAGAGATGTCGGGTCTAAGCAATACAGGAAACAGTGGAGATTCTATAGGCCCGCAAGATTGGTTCATTTCCTGGAATATACTTAGTTCGGCCGTTTCTTCCTCATTCTTAGCATTCTTATATTATCTTTTTTTAACCCTCTTTAAGGCCTGAAGCAAGTTTCTTGTTTACCAGTAGGAGGCAGTGGGTGGTTGAACCCGGAGAAACGAAGGAGGTTTGACTGATGCTGATGAATAACGAATTCCCCGAATTGTAGAGTTTCTTTTCTTTTTCTGTTTCTGTCACTCCACCCCCCCCCTAAAATAACTGATTCATTGGTTTCCAAACCAAGGACCTAAAACCACAGAACAGGTTTCTGTTTGAGGCAAATTCACTCACGATCCACTCTGAAATTTTATTTTGACAACTGTACTCGCGTACCGTGAACCTGGGGTGAGCGAATCGCGACCGAAAAGCAGGCAGTGTATAACCTTCGCTGTTGATGTTTTAGGCGGAAACCCCCTCTTCGACCCCCTAACAATCTCCTAATGACTCCAAAGTATTGTTGACAAAATAGCTTTATTTGATTACTTGTACTGCCATTCTACTTTGTGTCGTTTGACCAGCAATTATATTCCTAATAGAATGATAGCAAGTATATCAACAATGTAAAACCAACAGATTTTGTCAAGCACCTCTTCAACTTTTTTTTCAGGGACTTGATTTTTGTCAGTCCTTTAAAATACGTGACAGATCGGTTGTTTTCATTTGTTTGCAATCATAACACTGTCATCGCCCTGAGGGGGTTAAGCTTAGGAAACTGTCCGTCACAACCGTGAAAAGAAAATTACAGAGAATGTTAGCCCAAAAGGGCAAAACACAAAATAAACGGTAATAAACCTAGCTGGGGACAATGAAAACACTGGTAAATGCTATTGTGTTTCAACTGACCTCTTTTGCAGGGGGATTTTACGGTCCGAGTGTTTCGACAAAGACTCAAATAAATGGCAATCACTGCCGCCACCAGGTTGGCTTTTTGGGCTGGGAAGCCATAAAGCCAAATCAAAAAGACAGTCGCAGGTTTTTATCAACCCCCAGTCTGCCAACCCTATAATGAGCGTACTGCATTGTACAATGCATTGCTGGTACAATAGAATTCACAGATGAGTCATGGGTTGAATAGAAATGGAGCTTTAAATTACAGTTGTGGTTCGGAGATTTATGTGCACTGGTCCGGGCCCAATTTCATAGAGCTGCACAAAATAAATTAAGCAGAACCAAAATTATGACGACGACGGGACATCCACAAGACAGCAGCACTGTTCATGTAGCTGAGAATCTTTACTGGACCAGAATACAAGACTAGAATCAAAATGAGTAAAGACTAGAATCAAAATGAGAAAAACCGTCTTCTCATCTCAACTGTTTCATTTCAACAAAATACTCAAAGAAGATGATCTCAAATAACATTCCTTTTGTGTGCTCAGATGTTTTTTTCACACACTATATCAACCTGTTTACTGGCCCAACATTGAAACCAATGGCCTCGGGCCGGTGATCCAGTGTAAAATTTGAGCCCATATAGGCCTACATGTACTAGTATACAGTTGTACAGCATAGAATATTTAACAATATTCTTTCTGACTCTCCAACAGAAAAAAATTCTTAATTAAGAATATTGATATTTCACAAACAATCTGCCAATCATGATTAATTGGCTGCTTAATTGACAACTCAGAATGAAACACCATCAGCCATGCATGCATGGTGTTCTTGCCATGACTGAAAATGTAAAGTGAGCAGCCAGCAGTTGTAAAGTGAGCCCTCTGTTGGTCACCAGCAGAGATTCAAGTAAATACACTGCACTCCAGTGCCCTGTGGTTTATTATTAAATTAAATAGGTACAGGATTATCAAGGGTCTATCTAATTTCAAGATGCTTAAATTTCTTGCTTCACAAATTTAGTTGCTAAGCGAATGAAAAGCAGGGCACAGATCACAACAATATGAATTACTTAGCGCTTTAGCAGGTAGCTTGTTTCTGCTAAGTGCTAGTGAGATACTCAGTGTCATAAAAATAAAAAAATTGTATTCCTACATGTCTGTATTTGGTTGAACCCTTACACAAATAAGTGAAGGGCGGTTTACTCGGTCTTTCCAGCATGAGAGTCCCCTGGGTATATTGTACATCCACAGGCATATTACTCAGGTGGGATTCGAACCCATGACATAATTGCCATTCTAGAGCATGTACCACTAGACCAACGAGCTTGCCCAGTAGCATTGAATCCTGCATTCTAGGAATGGGTACCACACACAAAATCTGCTTTCATAGCAGCTTCAAAGACAAGATTAAACCTAAAGATGGCTTCAAAATTACCGGCTATGACTTGATCAACATCATTGAAGCATCTGGTCATCTAAGCTTGGGTGATATAGGTTTATTTTATTCACGATATATCGCCGACAATATATTGCGATATTCGATATAATCGCGATTAATTAAATTTGACACCATCACTCACTCTTCAAACTCCCAGTGAAAGTTGTAGAAGAGACAGTCAAAGCATAAGAGAGGTGTTCTAGTGACCAATTCTTCTGGTTTTACTCGAAACCTATGGGGTGCAAGATGTCTCAGCTAGGAAATACATCGCGATATTGCGTCACTTAGTCGATATCGCGATTAAAACCAAATCGATCCGATATCAAAATCGTTTCCAAATTAGTATCGCGATATTCGATATCGTGGTATCGCCCAAGCATGGGCTTATGGTCATCCTTAGCAACAAACCTAGCCAACGCCGACACTCGACCCTGAATCACACATGTGTACATGTAGTATCTACAAAACGTCTTTCGTTCACTGTGCATACTTGTCGGCACTACATGACGGACGTATTAGGAATCATAATATTACAGCGTCAGGCATCGCTTCATCTCACCACACAATTTATCCCTATCATTTGGGCAAGTTATTCCGAGGGAGTCTGGTACTCCATAATGTACAGTTCACCGTTAACAATTTGCTCACTGGAGTGTGCGACATATTATAATGACTCCCAGCTACCAGACGGTTATGCTTCTACCAAAATGTCTAGTTACTATATGTCTAGAGTACACTATGAGCTTTACTATCACCAAGCATGAAGGGCCAGACTGATTTTCTTTCCTGCCTTTGCATTATTTGTAAATTTCTGTGTTAATTTCAGCAAAATTACTCATGAAACTGCAGAAATTTTCCCACATAGAAAACTGTTTATTTTTTGTATATAATATATACAAGTACCTATCCAACAGGACTGACCATGAAGTATAATGGATCAACTAGGGGACTGGGGGGGGGGGGGGGGGGCAGTTACGAAAAATGGTGACACCTAACTCACAATTTGTGTTCCTAGTGGATCAAAATACAATTTTTCTTCCGCAATGGTTGGGTTAAGGTTACAGTGCAATATAAAACGACAGTCATTGTAAACGACGGCTTGTTGTAAATTAAAACAGGAAAATGAAATTTTAACCCATCAACAAATGTCTGCTTACAGGCTTGGCCTTAGTTATTAACAAGTGCTATAAATAGTTAAAGATAGATACCTCGCTTGGGTTTTGGCTTTCAGCTGCGTCAAGCGCTTCAAATTTGCTACCCAGCCAAGTGGTTTACTGACCAACCATGCAGAAAATGCGTTTAAACTCTGCCTCAACAAAAAGGCCAACTATTATCAAGAATATTTTCTGTCAAGGGCCGAATTTTATAGGGCTGCTTAAGCAGAAATGAACAGGATACCAGTCACAATTTAATGTGACATGGTAGTTACGCTGGTAACCATATCATAGTAGTAAGCATATAATTTTGTTGTGCTTAGCTACGTTTTGTGCTTAAAAACAGCTCTATGAAATCAAGCCCAACATAAAGCATGTTTGACGAAAAAAAAAAAAAAAAACCTTGCTAAGCACATAAATATAATGCTTAGCAGAAGAAATACATTTCCAGCCAAAATACCACACAGTTTACATTGCTGCAACTGGTACTAAAATTATCCGCTAAGCAGCTTTATGAGATAGGGCCCAGATCATCAAGGAGACAGTGTTCCTGTTTCATCATAGTACTTGATGATGTTTCCTGTTGATCTAAACGAGAATAACTGATATTGCCGATGACTGGCCACATAATATGTACACAGTTAGATAGCGCCCCCAGGGGTCAATGTGCTAAAGGTTACAGGGCGGAAGACACAAGAAACAGGCCGCTGGCGTTAACAGTTCCTTTAATGTTCAAATTTAAAGGGAAAGTTGACTGTGCAGCAGGTATTACCAGGCCTGAAAATTAACCCACGGCACCCACAGCAATTGCCGGATGGCCCTGTGCTCTTGCCACGTGCCCTCTGCAAGGTTCCAATACAAATTCACATTCTCCTCATAGAACTGCCCCCTTACCTGAGGAAAATTGTTGTGTTCAAGAACGAAATTCAATGCATGTATCACACGTATTGAAAACAACTCGAACAAAAACAGTATTCCTGAGAAATAAATCTTCCTGATCAATTTTATTTACAGAATACTTGAAAAGAAAATTGCAAGATGGCTTCCATTTTGGCCCCAGATGTTTGAAGACAAGCAAGAAACAGAAAAAGAAAGAAAATAACAAATACAAAAAGTTATCGCTTTGAGTGCAAATCTGTTAATTGTATTTAATTAACTTTTCTCTCTTACTTATTGTGTTTGATTCAAACACAAATGAAAGCGAAATATTAAAGACAATTCCAAAACAATTCCTTATAACACTTTAAAAACTACAAACTGTTTTTAGTTCTGTGGTTGTCGTCATTGTGTCGTTCGTTTCACAAACCTTATTGTTTCCACGTTCACACAGGAACATATCTTTATTTACTTGAACTTTTCATTCCTGCACTATGTTGTTGATGGTCGACTGGGTTATTACTATACAAGGTTCAAATTTCTCTTGTGCAATTTTGTTATGGGATTTTCAACATGATGGAGAACACAACGTTGACGTTTTTCCTGAGGTTAAACAAACTTACGACCAAAAAAAAAACAATGACAAAGATTAGTTTGGCAATACTAACACTGAACAGGACACGAAAATGAGGTTGACTTTAAAATGAACTGAAAACAATTCTTTAAAGTTTAAGTGCAGATGTGGGCACAATGAAGAACAATACAGTAAAGCATTATTAAACTGCTAAGTGAAAAAATAACCAGGTAACCAACCATAAAAGATGTGCACCAAATTCTTATTTGGCCGGTAAATCCCACTAAGCAAGATTTGTCTATACCAAGCATATTTGCAGGCTTTTGCTGTGTGTGTATGTGGGGGGGGGGACTCTCTGAACAGTCCCTTTAAGTTGACGTCCAGGAGTGCATGCTTTGCAATTTAAACCCAATGAACCTGTAAACCTGTAAAAGCGTTTTGCGCGCCACCGATCTCCCAATTGCAATAACTCTGCTGAGAGATTTGTGTATACAGGGCCAACCTGTCCGGGCTGTCCAACTTGCAGAGTGTTTACACTTGCTAGTGAGCCATATCAAGTGCTCCAATATGAGAAAATGACGGAGCAGGCAAGGTTTTTTTTTGGAGCGTGTGAACGGGCTAGATGAATTTGTTTGAACCTTCCTGAACCGGAACTGCAAGCAGGAAGTGAGAAAGTACAGTTTACATGGGGGACAATCTGAATGTTCAGTAAGAACCAGCAACAAATGAATTGCATAAATTAATAATGAATAGCCATGACATTGATCAAGTAATACACCACAAGGGAAACTGACTAGGTAAGTTTCTAAAAACAAATTAGGTTGGTCAAAGAAGGGAAAAAAATTACTAGTGCAGGATTTGAATATACATGAGAAACCTCCAGATAAACGTACTGGCAAACACCAACTGAGCTATCCAACCCTATGTTGGCGCTCTCCAACCTGGCGCTCTCCCAATTTTATTTTAAGAAAAATTGTAGTGCTATTTCACATCTTAGCTGTGGATTTGAAGTTGCATTTATTTCATTTTCACGCATGGTTTATGGGTGCATTTGTCATCCAAACTGTTTCAACAATTCAGGTAGTTTACAGACTGTGAATCACAAGAATACAAAACAACAGGTTAGGACACAATGTGGACTGACTCTTCCTCCCGATGATGTCTGTGTTATTAAATTTATTTCAAGACAATTTTAAGCATTTCAAGAAAATTTAGAGACTCCATGAGGTTGATAAATAAATTCAGAATTCAGTAAAAATTCTAAAGAAAGACAAGAGTTTGCTTCTTTCTTATACAACAACCTTAAACACATTATCTTAATTCACATTTCACAATCAATTGACTGTCTAGCATTGCTCCCCACTCAGTTTTCTACATCAACGAACATTGATCGCTGATCAATCTGCTCCCCTACTCCACACAGGAAATCCTAACGGCGATGCGTGTTACATAATCCTAGACTTGCATTCAATGCCATCTCAATGGTGGAATACGTTAGAGAGAAAGAGAGAGGCAAAAAAAAAAGGCCATTATGCTGGTCGGAGGCCATTAATGAATAGACAACACTGAGTCATAAATACGGATCCTCAGAATCGCTCGGAGCCATTGCACAAGTGATGCAACCAAGCGCGGTATGATGTACCGCCTAAACGAACACCACCTGATTTTCCTTCTCGTCTTCTTCTTCAAGGAGGAGTATGCGGGGCAATGATCACTCAACTCACCCGGCTACGGGATCGGCCGATTACACGAGGCGATGCCATTAAATGAAAACGAATACAGCGGCAGCGTGCGTGGAGTGGCCACGCACCCGGGATCGAGAAAGAAGAAAAAAAACAGGGAGAGGCCCAATTGAAGAGGCAATAATTGGGGTGGGCTTCTGCTCTAGATTTAGATTCCGATATATGGATGACGTACAGCGATCCCGGCCAACACGATGTTATTCCAACATGACACACCTGTAGGTGCTGAGATTTTCATCGCGCTCAATTTACACATCATCTTGAGAGTTGAGTGGATTCAATGGGGGGGGGGGGGGGGGGGAGAGATTCTACTTTATAAAAGACGATGGTCCTTCTCCTCTACTAATAATTCATTACACCTTTACACCCCACTCGATGTTTCTTGATAAATTGTTCTCGACGAGTGTGTACAGAGTTTAATATCGGACCCGTGTGAAGTCCCTTATCCTTGAGATAGATTGATGTGGTCGGACCCGAGAGGTGGTCATTATTCAGAAGGATGGTCTTAAGTATGAACGTTCCGCTAAAGGGATGAATATGGCATACGTACTTGTACATGTTGAGGGCAGTGACTCTACCATAAGGTGAAAAAAAAACCGCACAGAAAAACAACAGAGTTGAATCTATGTTATAAATAATAAACCCATGAACAAAGACATTGACAAAACAGGGAGAATGGCAACAATAATGGTCAGATACATGAAGCTCAGTGGCTAGAGTGCAAGCACGTTAATCCAGGTGTCGTTGGTTCAAATCCTGCTCTATAGTAAAATTGTTTTTGTTCAACCCCAACTCTTGGAAATTGATAGTATTTATCATTTAACAACACAATTTGTTCCAAAAATTTAGGTTAAAACACAATATTCCCCAGTGAAGGTGCAATGAAGTTGTTGAAGGCTCTTTGACCATGGATACAGGAGTTTGACAGCAAAGATTGGCCAGCAGTAAGAAAAGGACAATAACAACAATTTATTTATGATCTTCATATAAATATAGTCTGGAGTAATAGTCCAAGAAGATAGTTGGAATGAGGAGATTTAACTCATAAATACAAGGCATTTCTATACCCATACACAAATGTAGTCAACAAATTAGGCTCATTTAATCGGCAAAGGACACAGCAAGCAATAGAAACGGGAGGACTGGAATAAATGCACTCTTTCAAAACCCAACAACTATGTGTCATCATCAAACAATGAATAGTTCAGTCATGTGTTCACTACATACCTGGAAATACACGCCCATTCCTCCGTTCTCGTTTCACCGTGGACACACACGTACAGTAACAAGTGCAAGACGCAGATGTTTTCTCTAAAATCACATCCATCGCTTTCTGACTGTTCTCTTTTTGCACGGTTAAAGGGCAAGGCATCATTCCAAAATGTTCATAAACAAGTATTTCCCCCAAACAAAATCAAAAGTTTCAGTAAAGAAATTCACACTTTTCCTTAATAACCAGAAGAAAACACCTACTCCGATTGAGCTTCAGTTTGTGAATGACTATCACTTCACTGCCCCCGTGAGAATTTTAATCCAAAACTTCCTAACACGTTTTCAATTTTTTTTATAGTAACCCTGACATTCCCAAAAACCCACCAAGGCCAAAGAGTGGGATGCATCATTGTTTGTTGATCCCTCGTTTAGTAAGCCTCTAAAGTCACCTAGCAACCAACTAACCTAGCAACCACTTTTTCAGAGGGGACAATCACCCAGGGTTTGGCAACGTCTAAATTGACGTCATAAACACAACAGAGCTGTAACACGTCAGTGATTTTTCAGTGTGAGAGGGCCACAAAGCTGCATCCTGGTTCTTTGTGACAGTAAAATACAGGGCCGTATTTATTACCCAATTTAAAGGCAATCAAGCCTGCAGGGGAAGATGCACTTGAATGATCCCTTTAAACTCTGAAGAATACAAAACTGTTAAGAATAGAAACACCCAAGGTGTTTTTACTTTTACTTTTCTTTTTATTAAATGGGGAGACATGATTGCACTAATATTACAAATATCCAACATTCTTGGGCAACTATAAAGTCACGATGTGAACCGACACAATGGATCAGTTGACCAATAAAAAGGCACCAATGCTTATAATTTACACACGCATTATACATGATGTAATTTACATATAACCATTATACATTCAATGTACATGTACATGTTTGCCTCCTACCTTGCCAACAATATAATTTACATTCATTATGCAAGATGTACTTTGCATATTAGTATCCACTGTCCACACCTTTAACATCTCCAAACACCCTTAATAATCTACAAAGTGCCCGGGACACATGAGTGTCACCTGTGCGTCTCGCAAACTCTCAACGGCGTTAAGTACATGCAAAGATCTTGATAATCTCGTTAACAATTCCAAGGGGCCACATTTGTGTACGTTTCATCACCGTCATCCTATCTGTGCAATTCTACATTCAAATCTATACGCCTAATGTACTTAAGAGAAGTGCATGTGAACCTGTGTGAAGGCTCTGCATGGACGTCTAAACACAGGTGGATAAGTTACATTAAGGGGGAAACAAGGTGTGGCCTTGACAGACGAGGGTCCAATTTCATAGAGCTGCGTAATGGTTGATTTTGTGCTTACTGTGAAAGCACAGGAAAAGGCATGCTGTAACCTTCTGGTGCTTACTAAAATGAATGACAATGCCATTCTATTTCGCCTATTTTGCCTACTTACTGATGAGCAAAATGAGCAGGATACCTGTCACAAATGGTACATTGTACATGTCATGAATTTGGCTGGTAACCTTATTCTGGTGAGCATAAATTTGTTGTGCTTAGATGCTTTTCGTGCTTAAGCAGCTCTAAGAAATTGGGCCCAGATGACAGGACAGAACTGAGACTTCACAGAAATTTACAATTTCCTCATAGGGTGCCCTCTCTCGAGTGCCCTTGCCCTTTCAAAATCAAAGCATACATGTACGTAAACATTATGAACTACAGGGAATAATATTATCACTTGAGTAAAACAAGACACTTCCTAAACACTGTCTGTGCATGCCAATGAACCCTGTAGCGGTAGCATTCAAGCTGTACCTCTTCTTAGAGATTACCTGGAAGATTGGCAATGGTTCTGACTACTATCTGATTGAGATCACTGATTAGCTAAAAAGGTAAGGTACATTTGCTCCAGATCGGATGTTTGTTGGTGCTGCATTCTACCAAGGTTCATGGCCCGATTTCAGTGCTGCCGAATTCTGTGATCATCACCATTCTGTGCTTACCAAGCAAGCAGAATTTCTGCGCTACAGTAGCTGTGCTAGCTGTGTAAGCAAAGAATGCCTAGTAACACTGGGTACATGTACACACCCACACACAAGCAAAATTCCCTGCGAACCCCTGAAATAAACATGAAATTCCCTGCTTACGGTAAGCAGAGCGTTGAAATTATGCTCAAATAGTTTCAGGAATACCTTTGAATACGTGAACCAACATCAATGTACTTGGATTTAAAGCACTTTATAAATGATGAACTGCCCTCTCCAGAAAGCTGACAAAGTCTCAGTCTGGCACCCACGAATAAGACGGAGGTGGAGTCTTAGGTTGAGATTTCCTTCCTAATCTAGAGTTCCTTTTCTTGTGTCAAGTTTTCACAGACCGCCTGGAAGTGCAGATTTCCGGTCAGTGATGATCCCGGGTCAAGTTCAATATCAAATGCACTAAGTGATTGGAAACAGATCAAAGTTCTACTTACTACAAAACGTACATGTACAATGTATGTAAATTTGCTTGAAGAAAATGCTTGAGGATTTTTTCTGCAAGACGTTTCCCTTCCAAGTGCAGAGAGTCTCACATAAACTGCAACATTCCCTCAAAACAACCTTCCCTGGAACTCCACAAATCAGATATTTAGATTTAATACCACCTACCCTTCCCCCCCCCCCCCCACAACCAATGGAGAGAAAAAAGATCCCCAGATAATTGCTCCTTTGGCCCTCTCGGATCTCCAGGAATCTTTTAATTGATTGTACACTCGGGGAATCAATCAAGAATGGCGGGCATCTCTGGCGAGGCGGGTGGGCAAGAGCATGCCGCTTCCCCGCAATGGACATTTGTCACTTTGGTAATTTCAACCGCTGTCGCCGAAGCCCACCATTTGGAAAAGAAACCTGTAGTTTATTTATCTGTGAATGCCTACATGTGCATGTGTTACTGTGGGCTCTGGATGTCGAGCTGAGTGGAAGTGAAGGCACTTCTAGCATGTAGTAAATATTGTTCACGTGTGGGACTTTGGCGCGGACGTCAGTTTTCATTTGGCTGTCTATGATGACCTACAAAGTGAGTTAACAGTCTTCGAATGCTGTTAATGAATAACTCCTGACACCCAGACTTTTTTTTCTGGGCTCAAGTTTATGG
Source organism: Asterias rubens (assembly GCF_902459465.1). Lineage (NCBI taxonomy): Eukaryota > Metazoa > Echinodermata > Asteroidea > Forcipulatida > Asteriidae > Asterias > Asterias rubens. Next base: position 1,793,697 of record NC_047080.1, read on the forward strand.
AGTGAATAATGAACCTCGGGGATCGAGCTAAACGTCTGTAGCGGACCGGAAATTTATTTACGGGACAAGAATCATAATGAGAAAAACAAACTCTCTACAGTTTACTGTTTTACATGCATGCTGAGAGATGCCAAACAGGTACAAGTTCCTAGATACAGCACAGATTGGGAGACTTTGGAACTCTAGGTGGCAGCAAACTTACCAGGTAAACTTCCACACCACAATAATTAATCTAGTCCTCGTGAAATCAGCGATGGTCAAACCACTTGACCAAAGTGACTTTGTGACCTTATCGCTTTTTCTGGCGACACAATACTTTGGGATTTGTATGCATTTATCTTCACTTTAAATTTTTTTTTTTTTTTTTTAAGAAATTCTGATAGCAAAAGAAGATCAATGAACAATTCTTAAGATCAGGGGAAACAAAATGTCAAATCACAGGCGTGCTGGAATGAAAATTTGAGGTGTAAAAAAAATAGAACACGCTTCCATTTTCTTAGCCCTAAGGGTAGTGTTGTGTGGCAAACTGAAACCTTGATGCCTATTGTACATGAAATGTATGCACCAGCTATGTACATTGATCGGCAGTATTGCATTACTGTACACATTTAACTATAAGAATCTATCCTGCATTAATTTGCATTTCTGAAAAGGGCAAAGCCCGATCAATCATGCCAGTCTCTTGATTTCCCAGACATGAAATCTTTATGATATAATATTCATAAATCATCCATTTACACAAGTGCACATTTATTATTCTGATGTATACAGAGGAAAGTACATAATTGTCGTGCACGAAAGAACAACATGAAGCTCTCTACCATGCCTAGTACTATACATACATGTACGTGGCATTGGGTGTCCCCTTTCCCAAATGTTCCAATACTTTAAAGCCATTGGACACTTTGGGTAAACAGTGTTGTCCAAGGCCCACACTTCGTGTCAAGAGTGAAGGGCGGATGAGAAAGACTTGTACCCGAGCCACTTTCCAACGGCCACAGGACAACGAGAAGGACAACTCTGACAATAAACCATGCTGTAGGAGTTGCGACCACATGCATTAGAGCAAAAGAAAAATCATGATGACAGTATCACAACTTATATATAAAATAACAAACCTGTGAAAATTTAGGGTCAATCGGTCATCGGAGTCGGGAGAAAACCCACCCTTGTTTCTGCACGTTTCGCCGTGTCATGACATGCGTTTACTATAAATCCGTAACTCTCGTTGTCGAGAATTGATAGTTGTTTTAATGTTTTCTCAAAAAGTAAAGCATTTCATGGAATGATATTTCAAGAGAAGTCTTTTACCATTACCTTCTGTAAACCCTGTGAGTTATTTATAAATCTGTGAACTTTTAATTTTGTTTCTTTTCCGAAATTGTATAATGGCTTTAAACACACCCTTTTCCTCTTGAATAGAACCCCCCCCCCTAAAAAAATCCTCCAAAGAATTCTTGAGATTCCCAGAACAAGATCAAAACACAATAGCAGGGGGTACCTCAAGCAACATATCAAGCAAAACATGTATTTAAAAAAAAAACATTAAAAAAAAAAACGTTCAAAACGTGTCTGTAAAAGGTGTCTATCTTTTTTCAAGCACCTTGAGTACCTTATTGGTAGAATACTAGACTACTGTATATTTTTGTATATTGTTATAAATGTTTTTAACAAGCCTTGAACTTTGCTCTTAAACGGGCTTGGCAGTTTTTTGTCTGGTCAGGGGCACTTCTATGAGGACAATGTGAGTTTTAATTATAACCTCGCAGAGGGCACCAAAGCAAAAAAAAAACAGGGCACCATGGCAATTGCTAAGGGTGGCGTGGGATATTTCCTGAAATAAGGCCTGAAACTACATTAGGGCACAATGTACAATTGTTGATAAAAATGCTTTGCGACATGGCCTAGCCCAGTTTTGCTGCTCTGTACATTTGGCCAGGCATATTAAACAGTACTTGCGTTTCTCTTTTGGTAATTTCATTCATGTATGACACACTATAGTTTCAGTAAGTGTCAGCGAGCCCAACCAGGCGTAACATCCTGTGAGGAACAATCCGTAATCCACAATGTGAATGTCTCGTACGAACTTAACACATGACCGAGCAGAGCTTACGAGGAGCTGAGAACCAGCGAGTGTTCGCTTTCACTTTCCCATCTAGAGCGAGATATGGATATTTGTGCCATTGAGGCAAAACCAAGTGCGTGCGAGACGAGTATTTCTCGAATCTAATTAAAGGAAAAGTGAACAGTCCTCAACCAAGCAACTTTTAAGATATACTGCCAGGTTTTCTAACGAAAAAAACCAAACAAGTTTCTCTTCTCCCCAGGATTTTGTTTAACCTCTGGGGCATTCTGGACCAATATTTGTTAAGTGTGGCCAAAGTGCGCTGCATTGAAACAATGTCCTTTGAATGTTTTCTACTTGGGGTTTATTTAAAGTGGAAAAAACTCCAACCATTAACTGGGGCACACTATCCAACCAGTTACTGGGGCACACTATCCAACCATTTACTAAGGCACTATCTTTCCATCACCCTTCCGATCACTAAGCTTGGGCGATATCACGATATTATCGAATATCGCAGTATTAATTTGGAAACGATTTCGATATCGGATGGATTTGGTTTTAATCGAAATATCGATATATCGCGATATATCGCGATATCGATTAAATATCGCGATGTATTTTCAAGCTTAGACATCTTGCACCCCATGGGTTTGGAGTAAAACCAGAAGAATAGGTCATTAGAACACCTCTCTTATGCTATGACTGTCTCTTCTACAACTTTTACTTGGAGTTTGAAGACTGATGATGTCAAATTTAATTAATCGCGATTATATCGAATATCGCGATATATTGTCGGCGATATATCGTGAATAAAATAAATCGATATTGCCCAAGCTTACCGATCACACATGTACTAGATTCACACCTTGATGGCAGAAGGAAAAAAAAATAGACTGGCAAATATTTCAAGGCTCATTAGCAATCTATACAGAGACCATGGAGACAAGCGACAGTGCCAACTACACGCACATAACATTAATTTTATTAATTGAGATGATTCAACATTTCTGATCTTAAAGGAAGGGTCTCAGATTGGTAGTCACTCCAAAAAATAAAAAGTACTGCAGTCGTTGACAGTGTAAACGGTTTTGAGAAATTCCCTTTTCAACATAACAAAAGCCGAAAGCAGAGTTTAAAAAAAAATTAACTTATCTACATTCTAGACTGGCAGAAACATTCCTTATCAATACAAATATAAATGTATTTAACTACATGTAACTTTAACCCGACCTTCTCTAATTGATTCTTCCAACCTCTCTCTTTAAAGAAGAGAAATTAATATCCATGTTTACACAAGCCATGTTTTCTTAATAATTGATTCCAAGCCGAGCCCTGGTGCATTCTACATGGTCTGTCATGCAGAACATACATACAATGCCACTCTCCATTGATGTTCCTCTCTCTTAGAAATATTCGAGTCCTGCTCTAAGCGAATCTTAAAGGGATGAAGTCTGCTAAAGAGTCGCAAAACGTGCAGTCTGACACATTTTAATCTAGGAAATTTAGTATTATAGACTGGGAATTTTTTTTCTTCAAAAGTACATGTACTATACAGGATTGGTACAGTGTAGATCTGACAAAATAGTTATAATTTTGCCTATAAATGGGCACTGTACTATTGACAAGAACACTTCAAAAAACTGTCATGGTATTTTCACAAGAATGTCAAATCCATCCACATTTAGCAAGGTGACAGCAGGTACCAACTGCATCTCCCCCTGACCACAGCATTTGGCAGTCAGCCCTTGGAATGCATGCAAGAACCCTTTCTCGGATTCAAATGTTTTAGGGTGAAAACTTGTCCAAACCATAGGCCCTATTATTTAGCGAGGTGACAGTGAGTACGAACTGCATCTTGGGCTGTAAGGGTTCACAAATGGACATCAGCCCTCAAAAAAACAAAAAAAAAACTTTCTCAGATTCAAACATTTTCGAGTGAAAAACTGTCCAAACTAATAGGCCCCCCTAAAACTTCAAAGAAGGGAATCCCTTCTCAAAATAGTTCACACTATCAACAGCTGCATTGCTTCTCACCAAGTAAGTTTTCAAAGCGTATCAATCTTTGGACTAGTTACCAACGCGTAACTCTAACTTTAAGAAATATTTTTTCCTCAATGCGCCTAATCAATATTGAAATTTTCCTTCTCAAAATACACTCCCAACCCACTCCTTTTCCCTCTTCCCACTCTCTCTCTTCCTCTCCCTCCTGCAGCCCGTCAACTCAAATCAACAGGCTTGCAGATCTTCCTCCGAACGTGTCTAGGAAGACAACACGGTCCGAAGAAGTCTGTAACCCAATCTCGTGAATCAATACGAACATGGCCTACTCCTGTGTACGGACAAGGACCCCCATTTTGACTTTTTTAATAATACAATAAGTAAGAGGCTTGTCGTCAAATTTGAACACGCTTCGCTTGTTGGCTGTGTACATTTTTGGCGCTGAAATCACCGACTTTTTCATCCCTCATGTCTTTAAACACGCTTCGCTTGTTAGCTGTGTACATTTTTTTGGCGACATCCCTCGTGTGACTTCTCGGAATCTATTTTCCTTCATACAATGACTCAGAATATGCCTTTATCATACTGTCAATATCTCAAGTTTGTCAAGTTCCCTGTATGCACTAGCAGTCTGGAATACTGATTTGCATCTTACCGAAAAATGCGCCTGACTATATTCTCTTTGAGCCTCATTTTGGTTTCCATTGATTTTGAATGGGTTAAAAAAAGAAGATGGCTACATGCAGGCCTGGAGTTTCGTCTTTGGGAGGGCATGGCATATTTTCATTTTGCAAAGGACACTTCTACTGGAAAATCTTAAAGTCTATGGGAAATTCTTCAAGGGGCACCAAGGCCACATGGGGCAACAGAGAGAGGCAATGTAATTTCAGGCCTTCACAAGTAAACTGTTTCCATTCTCAAACCTGTGGTAAACAAAACTTACTGTATACAAATAGTGGCAAAAAATGCAAGGGGCAAATCTGAGCAAGTCTGTTCCAGTGTTAATCTTTCGTTAATTTGCAATTTACATCAGTCCTGCTTGGTTTTCATATAATTATCAACACATTATTAATGATAATAATATTATCAAAGTCTTATATAGCGCATGTATCTACCAAATAAGGTACTCAAGGCGCTGAGTATAATACAAACTTTCAGAAAGATAGGTAATTGCAGTGATGAACTTTGAGACCCAATTATTTAGCACCTTATAATGGTTTACAAGGTGCTACAGCGCATACAGCAGCCACAGCCAGGAACACCGGGGCGAACCCCTTCTCTTTTCGAAAAGTGCACTGGGTTCTTCATGCATTTCACACTCAAAACATTCTGATAGGAGAAACCAGGCCGGACACACTTGTGGCATACCGTGAATATATTCTTAGAAATTACAGAGGCTGGCTGTTGGCTGGCTTCTGATGGCACGAATCTAACCAAGTATCCAAACGAGCTAAGGGTCTGATGAAATTAAAATAATAGGATTTTCTGGAAATTCCCAGGGTTTCTTTGGACGCTACATGTAGTATCAAGTATGAAGAGCAGCTGGAAACCGCAAGGTTTTGTTTTTGATATCCAAGGGGTATGCGAACAGCGTTTTTTTTTTTGAGCCAACTCTGGGGAAAGGAATGTGTTTACGACAATTCAGGAAACTTCAGAGTTTTAACTCGTCGTCGCCGATGCAAATGCAATGAATTGAGTCCTCTGTGTGGAAAGTCATCTGGGATCCGGAAAACAGAGTGTGAGAGTTGTAAACAATTCATGGGCATTTATTTGCCACACCTACGCTGTAAGTGTCCGAGCTCCGAACGTTTGCATCTTGCGATTGAGGAGATTTTGTACAACAATCAGGGAGATCTTTAGTTACATTGAAGAAAATATTTTGATACAAATCGGGGAGATTTCTCGATTTGCCATCAGAACATGGAAAGAGATACTGCTGTGTTTGCACAATCAGACAGTACATTAGTTTATCCATGGCATTTTACCTGACATGTGGACGGCCGCCTGCGGGGATGATAATATAAAAAGGTCAGACTGACCATACGATGCCTTGAATACAAAACTATTTCCTAATATATGTGTGTTTTATTGTGCCATCTGGAGTATTTTTACTACATATTTTCAAAATAATAATTTTGACTTATATCATAAGTAATCTTTTGTTACCAGGTACCAACCATCTCTCGCGAATGGACACCAACCCTCAGAAATCTAAGAAATGAATAATTTCTCAGATTCAAATGTTTTAAAGATAAGACTTGTATTAAATCTTGAAGTTTGGGTTCGAAAAAAGATCCGATGTGGTCTCGATGTTTCAAGAGAAGAACGTTTTTTATCACACCATGTTACTCCAAAGGGAATCCTTCCTCAAAATACTGTGTACTACACCAACAGCTAGCTGTGCATTGCCTCTCACCAAGTAAGTATTTATGGCCGTTAGATTTTTACTAATCTTTTACCCTACCTTTAATATAAATTTACATGCATGGGGGGATTCGGTGTGCATATCCATGAGCGTGTTTCATTACAACGGATTGGGATCGCTCTTCTCCAACACTGTAAGCATGCAGTGTGCGTAGGGGGAGGGGGCCGTTAAGAGGAAGGGGGTAAGGACCCAAGGAAGGGGGCTACCCAAGGACGGGAACTAGGTGGGGGGAGGGAACTAGGTGGGGGAAGGGAACTAGGTGGGGGTGAGGGATGTCTGTTGATGAGTAGGGGGTAACAGGTGGGGGTAGGAAAGGGGACTATGTGGGCTTAAAATCCACTGTCATATGCTTTTACCAATATTGCTTATTTCATGACAGCTACCATAATAATATAACTATGTTCTGTTAAGCCAAATACAAGCGTTCCGGGGTTAAACCTGTGAGCCAAGTATTAAAATGATCCTCAACAGAGTTTCCGTTTTGTAACAGATGATGGTTACTAAACTAAAATGCAGTGACTACTTAGACGAGGGCCATAAAATAACATGAATTAATATATCGCCTGTTGCAATGTTTGCAGTGTGAACAAATTAGTTTTTTGTTTTGTTAAGAATCCCTTTAAGACACTGGACACTATTGGCAATTGTCAAAGACTTATCTTCCCAGTTGGTGTATCTCAACATATGCATAAAACAACAAACCTGTGAAATTTTGAGCTCAAAAGGTCATCGAAGTTGCGAGATATTAATGAAAGAAAAAACTCCCTTGTCGCACCATGGTCTAACAAAGTTGTGTGCTTCCAGATGCTTGATTTCTAGACCTCAAATTCTAAATCTGAGGTCTTGAAAACAAATTCGTGGAAAATTACTTCTTTCTTGAAAACTACATCACTTCAGAGGAAGCCGTTTCTCACAATGTTTTATATTATCAACCTCTCCACATTACTCGTAATCAAGAAAGGTTTTATAATAATTATTTTGAGGAATTACCAATAGTGTCCACTGCCTTTAAAGTTAAACTGTTCAAGATATGAGGCATGAAGTAAACAAAATTGTTTTGGGGGATTAATTTTTCCTCCAAAATAACCAAAGATATATCCGCCCGTTTATCATGTCGGCTGAAAAAATTCTCTCCCATCTTAAGACTCTCCCATCTTATCCCCACAAGAATCTATGTTATGAGCTGAAAATATTTGAAAAGAAATCCATACATATATAATTTCTTCCAACATCCCTCATACGTGTGCATCATTTTGACACCCGTCTACCGCATGCAAAAGATGTGACACATCAGAGAAATAAAACCACAAAAACATAACCTGCTTACATATGCCATGGCTATCCCCCCCCCCCCCCTTCGAACCCATCACACTCATCCTAATTAAACAGGCCTCTATGCAGTCAGAGCTATGAGCTCATACAGTGGACATTCACACCATTAAAAAAAAAAAATAACTGTCAAAAATTACAAGCATCTTATGTTTGACTCATCGGGAGTTAAGGCAAAAACTTTCAACCTTGTAATCCTGGCAGGTTAGGGTTTTTTCTTGTTGTTGATGGCAGTCAAAGAATCAGCGAGTGGGTTATGATCCGCCCCCTGGGGGAGCTGCTAAGAAGTGTGGATCGTTCGTTTCTTTTTAGAGGCTGAGTCAGGATGCCTGGGGGGGGGGGGGATGGAGCACTGGTCAGATTCCATACATGGATGGGACTGGGAGAGGTGGATTGTTCATCACAGTGTGGACATATTTGTCATGTACCCTGTGTACACAATAATTATGGTGATCTTGGTAAGGGGCTAAAAGAAGAAAAATAACTCAGTCAAGGGAGCTGAAAATTTATAATATATTCCTCTTAAAATAGTCTGTATTGCAGTCTGAATACCCCCCCCCCCAAAAAAAAACCCACTACAGCCAAGTTTACTATGATTAAATGCATATTATTCACAATGAATGAGGCTCATTAAATGTTCATCAAACTCGTTATAATTTGCTGTTAATTTAAGTTTCACCCCCCAAAAATATGATAATAACAACTATGCACGTTCGTTAGCTAACAGTAATTTAAGATAATCACAATATATTGAAAATGTAACTAACTGCAATATTTTGTCGTTAGGTTTCAGTTTCACAAAACAAAAAAGGAATTAATGCTCACTCGCTTACTCACAGTAATTATTGACCACAACGTAATTACATGCATTGAATGTGCAACATTACATACCAGCAGACCACTGTTTAAGGGCTGGTCTAATAAACATGTTGAGCAACAAGCCCAACGGTCTTGTTGTGGATTTTTCCCCAAAATTTGAGTCCTACATACTGTACTCAGTTTTTTCCTTATAAATGATTAATTAACACATCAATTAGCGAATTCTTCTGGATTTCCCTCAAAATTGAGCCCTTTATACTGTTCTTAATTTCTCTTTTATCAAATCCATAATTTAAAAAAAAAGGCATACCAATACAAATTGTAATTGGGGGAAAAAATGTAAGGATAACCTACTTCACTTCCGTTATATGCTTTGCTAAAAGGTATAGGGTATATCCCTAAAATATTACATAAAGAACAAAAATGTGGACCAAAATTAGGAAATAAATTTTGCTTAATGGTCTACAGCACAATCACAACCTTTTTTTCTGAGGTTGGACAAGCAGAATTGCAAAAATCTCAGACGACAGGAAAACACCAAATGTAGGGCAGGACTAGCCTTCAGCATCTACTGCACGCCATGAACAATCGTACAAATCTTTAATATTATTTTTTGTCTTCCTTGTAAGCGAGAGGGGAGAAATAAATCAATATGTATGATTCATGGGTAGTATTTTACAGCTTGGTTTATGGGTCAAGGTGGCAGGTTCTAAAAGAGAGCCGAGCATATTGTGAGGCTCGGAATTGCACTTATTCCATCTACTGGTTCAGAATGTACAGTCATTAAAAAAAAAAAAAAAAAAAAAAAAAAAAAAAAAGAGAGATTTAGACTTAACCCAGCAAATGTAGACTTTTTTACTCTTTTTAAAAAATTGTTATTTAACAGTTACTGAGCTAGAATGTTAGTTTATAATGTGTTTTTGATCATTTGTCATTTTGATACGTTACCACTTCGGTATTTTGTTTTGCTACAGTTTTGTACTGAGCTAGGAATGTTTTATTAAAACTTGTTTATAATGTGTTTGTTTATTCATTTATTTATTTATTTATTTATTTATTTATTTATTTATTTATTTCATTTAAAATTTAATATTTAAACAATTCTGAATTTGTTTGCAAAAATCAAACACTACAAAATTGAGGCCCCAGCTCAAACGTTAAGATAAAATAGACCTACAGTTCCTGCTTTGTCAGGAACTCAATCAAGTTCAAATAATCATAGTGAAACAAAAACCGATTGTTTGGGACAACATTCTAATACACTTTCAGTCTTTAGTTTATAAATAACTGAATTGTTTTTCTCCAAGGGTCGACTTTAACAATGTAATTTACACTCGACCGCAACATAGAGCGAACAAGTTCAACGTATCTTTAGATTCTGGGAAATTCTTCCTGTTTCTACCTTGGTACTCAGTGTGTAGTAGCCAACATTCCGTTAGTGTAAAGCTAAACATGTGTGTCTTGTGGGCGTCGCCTCGTTCCGGTAGATCAAACATAGAGGCTGTAAATTCAATGGACGACGTCCTCCTACCCAGACATGATATTAAAACATCCCTCATGGCATCGCCAGGGCTCAAATTTCAAGAAAAAGAGTACATCTCCAGTAGGTCTTGCATCTCTCAATTGATCATATATATTTTTTAAACGACCTACAAATGTCCTTTCTAAATATATTTTACAGAATTTTTAGGAGTAAGTTTTGAGCTTGAATGGAGGGAGGGGTGGAGGGGTGGAGGAAGGGGGGGTTGTCACAAAGAACAGGGCTTGTAGCTAGAATTATTTACTGTACCATAATTGTTTTCACAAGACCCAGAAACAAATATAAGGAAAAACTTATCTACATAGTCGTTGTATAAACGGTCTATATTGAAGATAAGCACTCAGAGAATCCTTATCTCATTTGTCGTATTATGGGCACGGTGCTTTGATAGTTGATACTCAACAGGATTAAAAGATATTTATCAGACTCCAAGTCAACATTTTAACATTTTCTTAAAACGCTGTAAATAGAACTATTGCCAGGACATGCTCACATATTTCAATATTTCCATTGTCTTATCTATTTACCACATCATACACACTAGTCAGTTCATACGCCATGATGTCCTAAGCTGGACCACGCCACAATATCCCAGAGGGGTGTCAATCAACAGTGGTCAGTGATTTGGTTATGAGGGGCAGAGCAATGAACAAACTCTGCCCGCGTCCTTTGTTTACTAAGTCAGTATGTCAATTGAATAGGTAGATAAAACTAAATAAAACTTAATTAATTTCAAACTAGCAAATAAGCTTAAATTGTAAGCAACCATGGCTAGAAATGTTAACACGAGACGTGTTGTTTTCAAATACTTTTTGTTAGGCCACATAAAAAAATAAATTGTTGATCATCCTTTTGTTTTTGCGGATGGGGGAGGTAGGGAGTTTTTTTTTTTTTTTTTTTTTTTACTTTAAAAAAGAAGTTTTGTTGACATGCCAAATATGAAATCAAGAATAAAGAAATCATCACAGTCACTTTAAAACAGTGGGTTTGTGTGTTTTTGATGTTTTCAATAGTTTTGTCAAACAAATTTAACTCCTAGATGACATTTTCTGTAAACTTTTTCAAACAACTAAGCACAGTGTAGCCCAAGTAAATATTTAAAAAATTGTTCTTGCCTTGCCAACATAAATAAAAACCTTCTTTAAACATCTTTTCAAACCTGTACATTTTGAAGAAAAAAAACATCATTGAAAAAGTTGTTTTTTATGATTAAAAAAAGAAAAAGAAAAAAAAAAGAAATGGGGTTGGGGTTTTTTGAACGGTCGGGCGGGGACGATCAACAATTTTTCATTTCTATGTGGCCTTATTGTCGAATACCAATATCCCCACTTGGTGTATCCAAACAAATTTTAACTACACACTGTACACTTGTTTGTCAGTTTATTTATACACTAAAATGTACTGTAATACATACAGTACACGTTTACGTCCAGTACGTGAAAGTACAGTGTATTTAAAGCCTAGCCATGAAAAAATGGGAAAGGAGGAAATGGACATAACAACCTGTACAGGAAACCACAATAATAAACTTATGGAATCCTTACCACCTGCTGTAGTGTACTTCTCTAGTGGTAACACAATACATGCACTACTTGTGTGACAACGTTATATGTTTACATCATGTCTTGTACAGTGATTAAAGGCAGTGGACACTATTGGTAAATTGTCAAAGACCAGCCTTCACAGTTGGTGTATCTCAACATATGCATAAAATAACAAACCTGTGAAAATTTGAGCTCAATCGGTCATCGAACTTGCGAGATAATAATGAAAGAAAAAACACCCTTGTCACACAGACTTGTGTGCGTTTAGATGGTTGATTTCGAGACGTCAAGTTCTAAATCTGAGGTCTCGAAATCAAATTCATGGAAAATTACTTCTTTCTCGAAAAATATGGCACTTCAGAGGGAGCCGTTTCTCACAATGTTTTATACCATCAACCTCTCCCCATTACTCGTCACCAAGAAAGGTTTTATGCTAATAATTATTTTGAGTAATTACCAATAGTGTCCACTGCCTTTAAGAAGATAGGGCCCTAATTGCACATCAGGTACAATACAGGCCTCACATTTCAACAATGTTTTTCTTCCGTATGTCCCCACACAAGGGCCCCATTTCATAAAGACATTTAAGGCCAACTTCCCTATTTTAGAGTCCACCACTCATTTTTTTTTATGACAATTTATTTGATTTTCTTTCTTTTGACGATCTCAGCAACAAGTTATTTTGTTTCAAAAATAGCCCTGTTTGTTTTGACAAATATGTGTGCCGCCATTTTGTGGGGGGGGGGGGGGGAAAGGGGCCCTCCTTCTTCCTTTTTCAAAAAGGAGGTATGCTAGACAAAAATATCACTTAGCAAATTTCCTTGCTAAGCAAAAAATTAAGTAAGGGAACCCAGTTGTAATAGTGAATTTCGGCTGGTACCCAGCTACTGCAAAGCAAGCTTTTCATGCGCTTAACAGGCTTTATGAAATTGGGCCCAGCTCTTGTGTGTGCATCATCAGGGCCCAATTTCCTAGAGCTGCTTAGCACACAAACTTGCTTAGCATGAAATTTCTTCCACATGATTTTCAGGAAGAGCAAACAACAGCTGAATACCAGTAATAGGCAATATGCCAGAAATGGAAATTTGGTTGGTAATCCTGTTTTTATCAAGGAAGAAATGTCATGCTAAGCAAATTTTTGTGATTAGCAGCTCTATGAAATTTGGCCCAGGTCACTCATTATCCACAATAAAATGTAAACACACTGTCTTGTTTTGTCTACATTGGGCCCAAGGGGGCAGGCAGCTCAGCATCTCTTTAATAAAAGAACCCCAACACAAGAACTGAACTCACGCATGACTTAACACAGACATCAACACAGTTTTAAAGACCTTATGAAAGGATCCCCACAGTGAATGATTTGTACCCTGAACAGCAAATTGCCACAAAGAGGGTATCACTTGCTACTCAAAAATTCATCATTTGCCAGCACTTGATGTGCACAATTGAAAACAAGTTCTGACAAGTTATGCCTTATTTGCTTTGATTTTCATAAGAATGATATCCTTACCTGCAATTTATGTACATATACAGTATACCCTATGGTAGTTTGGCTGGTGGACTGGTGAGCAAAGCTTTCATGTGTTTTGAACAGCTTTAAAAGTTACAAATGTACTGTACGTAGTGTTCAGGATTGGTAAGGATAAAAATCACTATATTGTTTATCAACCCCTGTTTTCCGGTGAAATTTTCTCTGTGAAATGAAGTCATGTATATTCAAAATTTAATACTGAAAACCTTAAAAACACAGCTTATTGCAGTTGTTACAACCAAAATTAAAGATAGGTGTTTACATGCTAAATTTTTGTTCATGGTTATCACTATTTTTTTTTCTGACTCACACAACGGATTAAGATAAAATACTCACATATTTGTTATTTCATGTAACTAGTTTTAAAATGCAACTTGTTTTTACCCTTTAACACCAAAGCTCTTATGTATTAAAATCGTCCTGAGTTTGGGAAAAAATCAACAGGCAAGTCACTCAGGTGGAATTCCAACCCATGACCTTTGCATTGCCAGAATAGATGTCTTACGACTAGACCAACGAGCTAGCCCAGTTGTTGTACATGTACATAGTTGATCACACTGTAGCCTGAACACTGTCTGCAACTATTTTGTCAGCTCTAATACCTTTTACTTTATTTTTAAAAAGCAGAGATTTTTGATCTGTGCTCAGTGAGCTTTTCAAACCAGCGCCCGGCTTTAAGACAAATGTACCCACGGCCCTTTGAATAAACACGGCCATCAACATCAAGCTGTTAACCTTCGGGTAAAAAAAACGCTGTGCTAATCGTCTCAACGGATTTAACACGTCCCAGTCAAGTGTTTCAGGAGTTGGGTGTCGGAGGAATAAGCCCATCACCAAGCCACGACTCGGTTGCTAGGCAACTCATCTTGCTGAATCCTACCGACGATGCCGCACCGGCAACATAAGAAGTGACCCTGCGCTCCAGAGGTCTTCAACAACGATTATCTAGGGCTTTTGCTTTTTAAAGGGATTATCACCCACCAACAATTGAGAGAGTAACAAGTAACAAGTAAATCACTTCAATTTTTGTTTCAAGAAAAAAAGTTTTTTTGTTATTGTGATCAGGTTGGCTATAGTGGTTTCTCCCCTGCCTTCACCTCTGTGAACCCTGGTTTGAATCCAACCTGGGCATTTTTATCTCATTTCTTATTGTATGTCTTCTCTTTTTTTTCCCAGACATTGGGCTACCGAGAAGCATGTTTGACTAGCCCGCAGCACTCTTGACTAGTGTTTGCAGGAAGGGCTAGTGTCTACATGATGCACAGCACCCTTCCTTATGTAGTTCCTTTACAGACACTGGACACTATTGGTAATAACTCAAAAATAATTGTTGCAGAAAAAACTTACTTGATAACCAGCAATGAAGAGCTGTTGATAGTATAAAATACTGTGAGAAATGGCTCCCTCTGAAGTAGCGTGGATTTTGAGAAAGAAGTAATTGCTCACTAAAATATTTTAATTAAATTTGAGACCTCATACAACTGAGGTTAATTGAAGCATCTGAAAGAACACAACTTGTGCGACAAGGGTATTATTTCTCATAACTTCAAAGACTGGTCTTTAACAGTTACTAAAGGTGTCCAGTGCCTTTAAGATTCCCCTCAACCACTTCCAAGATCATCCTGAGTCACTCTATTTACACAATGGACCAGCGGGGGATTCCAGAAAACAGACTCATGAACTACAGTACCTCACTCGCTCCCTAAGTCTACATCCTACAACATGTTAACACCGCTTTCCAGGGAAAAACGAAAAAACCTCCGTGTACGACACCTGTTGAGGAAAACAGATGCGGCACTCCGAGTGCCAAAATATGACCGGAGTTCGCTGTGCTGTTAACGAGAAGGGGGGGGGGATTGTCCTCTGGCCAAATGCCAGTGGGAAACAGCTGAAGACGGACTCAAAGTTGTTCTTCAGCAAATTTGTAGAGTGCTTCCAAAATTTTGAGTGCTGAGTAAATTATCTTTCCAGAATCTTAAATTTGGCAAAAAATGCAAAAAGTAAACTTCTTGACTCTTATCAAATTTTAATCTAAACTATTGGGTAACGAAAACCAAAACTTAGCAGCTTTAACCCTCTAAGGCCGGTTCCACAAGCCCCCTGCACTCCATAATGCACAAGTTCAAAATGCACCTCAATTACTCTGCACAATCACCCGCAGGCCATGTTCAGGGCCTTTTTCTCTGAAAGTCGTTTTACATTTAAACCAGATTAAAAAAAACACCAAATAAGAAATCCTCTCAGACGAAGATCCTGCTACATCATCCTTCACTAACTCCCAGGCAACGAGGAACATTTCAGAGGCACATAGCCCTTCCCAATACCCCCATCCATCTAAAACCACAGAGACAACCGTTATTTGACCAGCCAGAAACGCTCTGTACAAAAAAACAATCGACATAAACTCAATTAATTCCCGCTCTTGTTTTTTCCCCAGGCTTCCAAAGACGTCTTAATTGGAAATTAATTGGGCGCCTTTGTCTGCCTCGGAGAAACAACGTCAGGGGCCAATGATAGGGTAATCATTCCCAAAAAAGCGGGGCAAGTGCATGACGTAAACAACATCTACAATATATGTACATGTACCCAGGCCTGTGTGCTTTGTTTTTGAAAGCGCAAGGGCACCAATGGCAGATCTTCCTTGGTTAAGGGCACCCTATGAAGAAATTGTAAATTTCTACTGTAGAGCATTTTAAGGGCACTAAGGCAATGACAAGCAGGGGGCATGGAAGCAATTGCCTTTTCGTTGTCTCTGTGAAGTATCAGGCCTATGTACCTGGCCCCAGTAAATTTTTACACATAGAGACCGTTTCTTATTATAACACGAGAGATCGGATTGAAACAAAACACAAATTCAATACACTTTCCGAATCAATACAAACTTTGCAGTAAGAGACAACAGTATCTTCGCAAACTCCTAGCAACCGACACCCCCAACCACCCAAGCCCCCTGATAATAAAACAGGAGAGCATTTTCGTCCAGAGTCTACAGGCAACTGCCAATGTTTTCTAAATCGATAATTAACGTGAGACGCTCAAGGAATGTACGTCCAATTTTGATTCAATTTAGGAATGGAGAGAGTGCCAGGTGGACGTCGGGAAAAGGTCACATTAATATCATCTTCCTCCGAGGAGCTTGTCTCGTCTTTCCATGCAACCTCCTCGTACAAGTGCCTCTCATCCTCAGGGATGCCCCTAAAGATTCTCCTCTGAGGCTCTCTCTTTTTTTCTCCCTAAAATAATGGAGGATCTTATTCTGAAGACAAATTCTAGAAGATGGATCTGGTGAGATGTTATACGGGTCTGGATTTTCATCCTTAAAAGATGAGAGCATTTTCATTGGAAAATCTTCAAAGTCTAAGACAGGGAAACTGTTAAAGGGGCACTGAGGACAAGACCGGGGCAAGAGGGAACATGGGCTATGTGCCCTCAGGCTCAGGACAAGACATGATTTCACAAAGCAATAAAATCCATCACAAAGCAATAAAATCCACGACAAATTGTCAGTGTTACCATAGTGATTTTTGTGACATCACACTTAAAGCATCTGCATGTACATTGATTTGCAATTATGATCAATCTTATCTTTGTGAAATTGGCCCCAGTGCAACAGAGGACATGGCTTCCGTGCTCTCTAAGTAATTCCAGGCAGAGGATGTTAAACTGCAATGGGGGGGGGGGGGGGGGACTGGCACTTGTTGAAAATCAGCATTATCAGAATGTATTATACATAGAAACAATTTCACAAAGCACTTAGGCTCAACAGTCAATATTAATCTATAGGCCTATAAACATTTTCGGATTATGAGTCTTTGAGATTATACAATGTATGTATGGGGCACTGCCAAAACCATTAATGTTGAGGTCACACAAAATGCATGAGTTGTCATTGAAGCAAATACAGTTTTACACACACACACTCTGGGAAAGTTAAGGGAAATCCACCCACCAGCAAACAATGAAATTTGGTAAACACACAATAATCACCTTACGAATATAAAATCAACAGCAAGAGGCAAACAAAAAACCAGGAAACGCACAAACTTAAATACATTTATACGCAGGCTTATTGCTCAGCTGAGTGGCATTATACACAAGTTTATACTCATCATGCAAGTTTTCGTTTCTATTCAAAGCCACTCAGAAAAATATAAACTTTTTTGTGAAATCACTCTCCAGGTATGAAACTGCAAAAACCAAGGCCTTGTTTTTGGACAAAACACAAGTTGGTACATGATCTATGGTGTTTTTAGGAGGTTTAAATCTATGGCACTTATGTGGGAAGATAGGCCTGGAAATTGAACTTTGATAGGATGAGGCTACAAAGTATTTTGCAAAGGGCACTTCCATTGGAATATCTTAATTCACGTCAATATGGAAAACTTTTAAAGGGGCACCAAGGCCAAGACAAGGGGCAGCAGAGGCCATGGCCTCCGTGGCCTCTGCATTGGTCCAGGCATGAGAAGAAAGAATAAAATGGTTAATCACTTGGGACTTTGCATGCCTGTGGTTTTCTGATAAATAGACTTAAAGGTGTCTTCTTGCAATCTTCTAAAGAGAACTACAAAATTAAGCATTGAACCAGAAGCAGGCCTGATGCTTCACGGAGGCAACAGTAGAGACTATTGCCTCCATGCCGTTGGCCACTGCCTTGGTGCCCTGTGAGATGCTCCATGGAACACACTGAGGGTTATTTCCTTCATATGCCCTTTACTGATAGTATACTGCATTGCCCTTGCAAGTGCAGCGTATTAAAGACCATGAGGGAATGTAGGGTGTTTTTGACAGATTAAGGATTCCGACTGAGCATCTAAAAATGTAAAGGCGTATTTTTTCAAAACTGAAAAAAATTATACCTGGATTTACACACTAAACCATTTGATCCCAACATAATTGCAGTCAATATTTTAGGTACAATGTGCACACAAAGACAAGCAGAACATGTGGTCACATATCAAGATCATCTTATCTCTAATTTTTTTTTTTCGAAACCACAAATTTTTCCGCGAAAAGATAACAACTGGTTGATAGACTTGTCCTTGAGCTTTGCTGAAATGCAAAATCTTAACGTGGGAGTAGTATGCCAATTTTCCCTTTTGGCAAAGCAAATCTTTAAGAGGTTGGGGGAAATTGCCTCATCTGACCTTCATTGTTCAGTAAGACTATCTGTCTTTCCATGGGAGGAGGTTGTGGGTGGGCCTATATAGTAAAGGTATATTGACGCTGGTATGATATGATTCACTTCTTTGATGACTGCGAGACTTTCTTCCCTTTTACTTATGACAGAAATCATTTCAAACTTGATGGAGAAAATGTGGAGGTCAGATATGCCGAATTTTAAGAAATTCAATGTCTAGTTGAATTTTACAAAAGCTACGTACTATGTACAGCAAAAGGCAATGTCAAAACCAATAAGTGCTTATTGGCAGTGCTACTGCTACGTACTAGTACGCTACAACCTGTACTGTAGTACAAGAAAATTCAGTCACAACTCCCAAACGCATTTCTTGATTTTAAATAAAAAAGGAAGGAACCACACCAAGTCAAAAGGAGCATTATCCAAACCACATTTTTAATTCACTTACTGAGTCAAAACTCTCCAAATGTGGACAATATTTGATCATGATCTTAAATATGTTGCATTTGAAGTTGCTTAAAATAATATATGTATGTGAAAAACAAACAAACAGGCAGTTGCAATGTAAACAAGACATTTGGCATGTTTGGCCGGACCTTTCCAGCAAAAGCAACATTTCCTGTGCTGAACTAAGCAACCTTGTGATTACCACCAGCCATTAAAACTCTGGCCAACCCAAGACCTTCTATTCTACTGTTTTTATAATTATTATACACTTACTGAGTCTTAATTTAAATAATACACTAACTACAGTGTTCATGTCTGTAAAATTGAACTCCTTTTCAAACAAGTAATTTGAAGTTTTGTTTACCTTTCACATCTGGTGGAATTCTGTGGTCATATCCTTTCCTTCCATCTCCACCATGGCCATGTTGCTTGGACGACTTGGTACCTGGTCCGCGTCCTCCACTGGCCGAGTGGCGTCTACTGCTAGTGGTGTGTGGGGCCGGAGGTGGCTGATGTACGGCGGTCGTAGCTTCCTTCTGTTGCGACTGGTCGCCCTTTCCATGTTGCTGTCCCATGTTTTACTGCATGATGGTACGGAAGTCCGCGCACGTAAAAACCTCACCGCTGCTCTTCCAATAAATCCCACAAAGAACAGGTCCAGCAAGATGGAAATCTTCCTAACCCCGATCGACGACGGGGCCTCGAAGCTACAACAACCTCCACAGGTCTTCCAGATTTCATGCCGCGAACACGGTCATTTTGGGGATTTTTTTTTATAAGAACGAAACGTCTGCACAAATTTGCCAGGAAGTGTCAGCCATCTTATATCTAGATACATGGTCCCCCGATCGATCTTTCACACATGATGACAATGCATTGTTGATGATGAGTACCAGTTAAACAACCAGAGAGGGATTTGGTTCGAAACGAAAGAGGGCGGCATATTATTTTCCAACGTGACTTTTTAACAACAAATGAATGTCGTCTGCTCTGGGTTGAAATTCTTCTTTTGTATAAAATATTAAATAAACTGGAGGGGAACAAAGTGATAAAAGGTAGTATATTAACATAAGAAAATACATACATTTCATAGTTTCAACCCTTGAAAGATTATAAAAAACATTTGTTCCTGTGAGAAAATTCATGTTTTTTTGTCAGCATTCTGCAGACGGCCTAGGCCTACACTCTGTGACAACCGGCCAACAACGCGTATGCGTCAATTTTCGGCGCGTGGTGGAGAGAGCCGAACGCGGACGCACAGTGCACATCACATTATATAAAACGCAATCACTTTACTGAAAAACCTTTTGCATTTCATCATCTGTGCACGACTCTGATAAAGATTTATTTCCAAAGTCGACTCTGAAAGTTGCAAACTATCTACAGAATTAGATGGTTTGTGTTTGAAGATCAATCCAATTTTATGTTTGTCGTTTTTCATTTACAATGGTGAGTGAGACCAAAGTTATCCAATCCCGTAGATGGTTCTTTTTTCATGCTGTTTGGATGAGCATTATTTCTATGATGAGCAGAATAGTGACTGGCACAACAACACACGGTAGGTTTAAATCTTGTTTAGCTGCCTCCATTTGCTGGGCACTTTTGGTTTTGTAAAGTTGTACAGACCTCGGTTTGTAAATGCAATAACAAAGTTAGTCTGCTGCAGTGAGTACAGATTGTATGTTTTTAGTATTACTTACTGACCAACCAATTGTTAATATTTTTCAGTACAAATATCTGTAAACATATTTAACTATAGTGTGTACATAAAATTGTATACAAAAACTTTTAAAACGAACATTAACCAACATTCAACAATAACAAATACACTTCATCAGGAGTAAATTCACACAACAATATAAATAAACATGTCTTGTCCTTGACACTCTACTTTATTTATATTAGTCTAATTATTATTTTGGACAGTATTTCCTGAGCAGGGTGTCCACATGGAAATTAATGGAAGTACACAAGTTTACAAACAAAACTCATCAAAAAAGATCTACCCTCTTAAGTCCTGGACCCAATGCATAACACACCCTTCTGTTTTTTGTAATATCTTATTTTATTTCTTTTTTGTTCCAGATGTTTTTGGGGTGTCCGCCCCACCTGAGGTCAACTACCAAAATCCTGTAATGTTTGCCTTCTTGACTGATTTTACAAGAGAGAGCCAAATGGTGTGCTTCTGGGTCTTTGGTGATGGACAACATCTGTTTACAACTGCACAAGATTTAAAACAGGGGGTGTCACACCTATATGATTTTCCTGGTCATTATTCGGTAAGTACACTGAACTCTGCAAACAAAAATCAATCATTTTAAGATAATTAATCATTTCTCATAATAAAGTAAACATTTCTTGATTCAAATGCATCCATTCAAACAGCCCTGTTTACAAGAAAAATCATAACAAATTCATGGAACAAAATTCATTTTTTTTTTAAATAAAAAATTAGATGCCGTTTGTCTTCTGAGCCGTTTGTCTTCTTTTGCTTGTTATGGTTCTTAATGAGCATAGCAAACATTGGAAACGTTCTAGGTGCGATTGAATGTTCCTATAGTGTAGGCATGCCCCACAATACAGTGTAAGAAACCCAAGCTCCACAGCAATTGAGTAGCCCGGTGCTTTTTGCTGTGATGTTCCTTTGCAAAGTTCAAACACGAATTCCTTTGCTCATAAAAGTGCCCCTTACCAGATGAAAATTGTCATGCCCCTCAAAAACAAATTCCAAAGGCTAAAACAGAATGTCTGACAATAACCTTTTTTTTTTAAATTTAGATTTTAACGACTTGTCAGACTTCACGCGGCTTCATCCACCAACGCACTCAAGTGGACGCCATTCACATTATAGACTCAATCCAATGTGTGATAACAGACGCGAGCGCAACGGAGAAGGAGTTCTATCAACATGGTACAGATATCGTTATCCACTACCAACATGAGTACACAACAGATCTTCAGTATACTTTACTCATCAATGATGTGATAGTCTACGAAGCCAGAGCAGCGACGCCAAATCCGCCGACAAATCTCGTTGAGGATAGTTTGATCATAACTGATCAGGCAGACAAGCTTCAAGCTGGTCGTCACAATCTAACGCTGCGCGTGACAAACGACCGTGTCAACGTCTGTTGCGATGAGTTGGTAACATTGATGACCATAGTTTCAGAAGTCAGCTTGTCTGCGAGTCAGAGTGCTGTGCTTCCCGCTAGTGAAGTCGTGCTTGAAGTAACGGCCGAGTCAGGCTATCCTGCAATGATTAATTGGACAATGAAGAAAGAACGCAATGAAACTTTTGTGTGGAGTTTGGTGAAAGAGCGCAGTGGAAGAACAGCATTGGATGTTGACCAGATAACAGTCTTCTTGCAAGATGGTAAGATTATTTGCACTATAGGGCCTAACTTGATTTGGTCATCTTGTGAAGGAGCCTTAGCTTTCTAGGAAAGTGTAAACGAAAATGTTTTTTCTTAATAAAATTGATAACTACTAAGAGCCGTGTCACATGAGGCAATTTACAGGCTACCAGTTCTAGGAAATCTCAAAGATGAAAAACATTCACATCTTGATGTCCACATTTTGGAGATCTCAAGACATTGTTTGAAAAATTACTCAATGTGCTATCAAAGTTGTTCTTTAGCACAGGAATTGGTTGCCTCAAAGTTGCTTTCTTTGACAAGGCCCTTTGGTTGCCTCCAAATTGCTCCATGTGGCAAGGCCCTTAGACCCTTGTATAATGATTGAAAACTTGTTCATCAACTTCCTTGGGCTGGCAATACAAACAAAATTGCGCCCCCTGTTCTTTTTTAGTGAAAAATGTGTATTTTAATCTGATTACAAAAAAAACACAAACCATGTTCTAGAACCATACCTAATGTTCCTTTGACACTAGCCACACTCCTGTGGGAATCTTAACGGTTAAAGTCAGGTAAGAAGTGTCCTGCTTTGGGCATAAAACATCAGAATTTGTATCCTCTAATTTTTGTTGTCTACACAGTTGGAAGTTATCAAGTCACAGCCCGGATCTACAACAATCTATCCTCAGTGGAGGACACCATTCAGATTAAGACCCAGTTGCCCGTCACATCAGTTATACTGACGTCAAATAGTCCAGTCAACTTTGATGCAGAAAATACTATTCAGTTCTCGGCACAGATACTGGATTCTCCTCTCCCGAAAAGTCTGAAATACTTCATTGAATTTGGAGATGGTCATCATGGTGAGTGCTTCCAGTAGCTTCAAATTCAATATAAAAAAGTCATCTTCACACAATAATTTTGTGAAACAATTATTACAAAAGTTTGGGAAGTCCATTTTATTTGAGGATAAAAACTTATTTCAAAAGCTAACTTTGATATAAGCCAGTACACTTCTGGCCCCAATTTAATAGAGTCGCTTCTACAGCAGAAAATAGTGGTAAGCAAAAGAAAGTAGGATACCAGTGACATGTTGCACATGTGACATGCTATTTCGGCTGGTAACCTTATTCTGGTAAGTATAGTTTCCTTCTGCATATTTTAGCTACTTATTGTGCTTTAAAAACAGTTCTTTGGAACTTGGCCCAGGGCCCATTTCAATAGAGCTGCTCAAGCAGAAAATAGTGCTTAACAATTTCCTGCTAAGCAGAAACAAGCAGGATACCAGTCACGGATTGTACATGTGACATGGTACTGGGCTGTTAACCTTATTCTGTTAAATACAGTTTTCTTGTGCTAAGGAACTTTTGTGCTTAAAGCAGTTCTATGAAATTGGGCCCAAATTAGATGGGTTTATTTTCTTCACTTTGAGTATAGCTTAACAAAAATGTGGCAAACTCTCTCTGCAGAAAACTCCAGTGTGCAGAGCCCCGATCCTTGGTATGCCCGCTTGCGGAAAAGAGATTATCAGTATGGTACTCAGTCTGACGATCTGATAACAACCTCGCACACCTACACTTCACCAAATGTCTACAATGCCAGGATAACCGTCTACAACGACCTCAGCTCGGTCACGAATGAAACAACAGTGGCTGTGTTGGTGCCTATAACCTATCTGGCAATCGGTCTGAGTCATAACAGTAAGTTTGACATGGGACAATGTTTGTTAAGGGACAGCAGGTCAGGCTGGTGTCTTGCCTCGCCTTCCACCCCCTTGGACCCTGATTCGAATCCCACCAGGGGCACTGTATGGATTGGGTTTTCAGTCCCCAATCGACTGCGTGTGTTTTCCCTGGAAGAATTCTCTTGGGTTTTCCTCCCACATCTAAAATTGATACTTCTTCATTGTCTTCTATCTTACTGTCTGGTTGTAGTAGAGAACATTGAGAATATATCCACATCCAAATCCAAACTGAAAATCTCATACTTGAGTGCCATGAAAACTATGGGTGCATTTGATTAGCTTCCACAGGTTGACCCAGGTCCTCTCCCCCGGTGCATTAGAATACCTTTGACATATTTCTTGGGGCTCACCTGAGTCAGCCCCCAAGTAACCTGCTTGTGGAGCGGGTCACTTGGGGCTGACCGAGATGACGTCAAGCTGAAAAACTTTCTCAATTCTCATTTCAGGCAGAGAGCTTGAACCCTTTCTTCTCCTCAGACTAAGTGCATTTTGCTACACATTTAAAACATTAAAAACATTTGATGAATACTTTGGCAGACACTATTTTGCGATTTCATATACACCTTCTTTTTCATTGATATTTTTGTCAGGTGGTGTCTACTTTCCAAGCATTGACAATGACTGGTTTTGGCAGGAACCACCATTTTCTTATCCAGTTGTGGTCGAAAATGAATATGCATTGGAGGTGAGAGGCACTGGTATCCCGCAGCATGTAATCTGGACCATGGCAAACAACGGTGACCGGTACCAACGCAACACCACAGGTCCAGTTCTATACTATCAGTTTCCGACCAACGGGACGTTTTTGATTTCAGCATCTGCCAGTAATGTGTACTCTCATTACACAACACAAGAGGAAACTATAACTGCCCTTAATGCTATTGTCGGCCAATACCTGATCAGTAACAGCCCTGGAGTTGAAGGGGAGGTCACGACCTTTGTGGTGATTGTACAGAAACTTGGGTTGAATCCAACGTTCAGCATCGACTATGGCGATGGGCTCTCTGAAGCCATACCTGAACCTCGACGAGACGACACTGTGATGAGATTCATCCCAAGTAACCTAGCTTTACCGGCTGACCCACTGAAGTCCTACGTCGCCATCCTCAACCACACCTATGCCGCAGAAGGGGTCTACGCCCCAAGACTCACAGGCTCCAATGCAGCCATGGAATGGGTCTCCATAACTTACGTCCATATCGAAAACAACATTCACCCATGTAAGATACCAGACATTCACATTCAAGACGGTGGGAGTAACTACTACCAGGCCAAGAAGTACAGCCCTAGCCAAGCATTGATTTTCGGGGCGACGGTTAGCATCGACTGCTGGAGAGCTAAGAGAACCAGCTTCCAATGGTCGATGTATAAGATAGAGAGTCTATTCACCGTACCTAGCTCCTCCAATCAGGTCATTCTACCGCCTGGCATCAGAACAAACGCAGCTGATGTTTATATCCCGCAGTATACACTTGGTTACGGCATGTACATCGTTCGTTTGACTGTTACCGTTGTGATGAAGGATGAAGGAGACGCTAGTAGTGAGAGTACTACACATAGTTACATTGAGGTCGTCGCGTCTGATCTCGTGGCTAGAATCAGAGGAGGGTCATCATTGGCGGTTGGTGAGTTCCATTATCGGACCTACCCCCATCTTATCAGACAGGAAATATTTCTTACGCAAAGGGGGTCCTCTTATAATAATAATACTAACAAGTTTTTATGTAGCGCATTTTACAAGAATATATCAATGCGCTTTACATAACTGCCCTAGTCATTGGACCAATAACCTTCCTTTAAATGTTTCTCAGCTCCTTTTGGAGTAATGTATACAGCCCTGAGCTGCTGTTGTTCTCAGAAGGCTTTTTCAAATACAATAGCAACCTCTACAGTAGCAGCTGTTAATACCCCCTGGTGAAGAGAAGCAATTGTAGTGAAGTATCTCGCTCAAGGACACAAGTGTCATGACCATGTTCGAAACCCACACTCTGCTGATGACTCAACCACCAGAACTTGAATTTGATGCTCTAAACAGCTTGACCATGACACCCCGTAACAAGCTTTTCAATTATTTTATGACAGGCTGGCATTCTAATATAACCCTTGATGCCTCGGACTCTTACGATCCTGATGTGATACTTGGAGAGTCACATGCTGATCTGATATATACCTGGTACTGCCGCCAGGAAAATACATCCTTCCCTGCTAACATGACTGATAGTCCTAATCTACAAACAACAGGTAAGCTCTCGGTCTAAAACAACCAACATCCTCAGAAACCATTAGAAACTCTTTATAAAAAGACGGACTGTTGCCTTGATAAAAGCAGGCCTGTCGTTATACGTGAAATTAAGAACTGAGAAAATGGATTTAGCTGTAGCAAACTGTTTACCAACCAAAAGGACCCATGGTATAAATGTAAAATAATAATAATAATAATAGTGGCTTCTCATATAGCACTCAGGTCCATCACGCAGTGTCGCTTCAACATTATTACCCCTGGTCAATGGGCCTTAAACCATTCTTTACACCATCCCAGCTCCCTGTGGAGTATACAGCCTGTGCCGCCAAATATGTAGCGTAATCAATCACAAGGACCAACTCTGCCCTCACAGGTACCCATTTACCCCTGGGTGGAGAGAAGCAATTAAAGTGAATTGTCTTGCTCAGGGACACAAGTGTCACGATAATCAACCCTCGCAGAGTCTTTCTCGAAGGTCAACACAACATCCATGAACAGATAGATAAGTGTAACAGAAGCAATCAAATGGAAATACATGAATGGAGAGAGAGAGAGAGTCGGAAAGCATGCAGCGAAAAGAAAGGTGAAACTAAGGGTGCGTTCGTTTAGCTTCCCTGGGTCTACCCCGCAATGCTCACTCGGGTGAGCCCCTGACAAGAGCTAAACGAACGACCACTCACCGCTCTCGTAGTGACGTCGTTTACCTGAGGCCAGCCCCCAAGTGACCCACTTCACAAGCAGGGCACTCGGGGGTTGACCTGGGTGAGCCCCAGGAATGACGTCAAAAGCTATTCGAACGCACCGGGGCAGACCGGGGATGACCCAAGGAAGCTAAACGAACGCACCCAATGAACTCTAATACAGTTTCTTAACGTATGCACTGTCCTTCTTTGAATTTCAGGTGGCTGCTTTGGGACAGGCTTCCTGCTTTCTAATGATAGTGTCAGGTCACTAACCATCTCAGCCCAGACTCTTGCAGGGAACCAAAGCTACGTCTTCCTCTTGATGTTGTCAAAGTCTGATCGTGAAAGCAGAAGTGCAGAGCAGAGAATTACAATTCTACCGGGTGACCCACCAACTCTTGTTCTGAGGTAACTTTGAATAAAGTTCATGGCATCAATGTAGTTTTCTCCTCAGTGTTTGGATTTCCAATTGGTATAATGGGGTGTCGTGGCCGAGTGGTTAAGAGCACCGAATTCAAGCTCTGCTGATTCTGTTCAGCAGTGTGTGGGTTCGAATCCCGGTCGTGACACTTGTGTCCCTGAGCAAGACACTTAACTATTATTGCTTCTCTCCACCCAGGGGTAAATGGGGACCTGTGAGGGCAGAGATGGTTATTGTGATTGATTTAGCCGAGTAGCGCATTTGTTGCACGGGGCTGTATACTCCCCAGGGAGCTGAGATGGTTTAATGAGTGAATTAAGGCCCAGTGACCAGGGGTAATAATTTGAAGCGCTTTGAGACACCCATTTGGGAGTGACAAAAGCGCTATATAAACTCAAATATTATATTATTATAATTAATTCAGTATTTCAAAAGTGCAATGATTACTGAAAAATAATGTCAACCGAACAGAGTAGAGGGTTGACATTAACTGATAACAAATTTTTCAGAATATATGATGCGACTGACAGCAATAACAAGCCATAACAGGCCAACAGGTAAATTTTTCAAAAATATCTGTTTTTGTAAATTCAAATGGCAAAACATATCTTAAATCATATTGGCAACTTCCGTCAACATCAAAAACATAAACCACTTGACTTTTTACTCATTTCCTCAGTTTCCTTCTCTCATATCTCTTAGAGTTTTTACTTTCGCAACGTTTAAACCAAAGAGGTATCAACAAGAGTTTTTGGTGGCATTAAAACATAGACTATGCTCTATTCAAATGTATCAAGATATAAAAATGACCTTAGTCGACAAACGATTCATTTTGCTCGACCGCATCACATATATTGAAACAAAATCTTCCTCTGAAACCAAGATTTTAAATTTCCCCATCCAAGGTGTCTGATGAACTGCGGATCGCAACTCAACCCATCGGCCCGGCTGGTCCTGTCAGGGAAATGCACTGACTGCACAGCCACAACACAGCCCAGCTTTGAGTGGACACTACTACCAGGAAATACATCGAATACGAGGCAGACACTGGATTGGTCTAAAGACACAACCACAGGACGGTATTACCCGTACCTTGCCATCCAAGCAGGAGTATTTGCTGGATCTCATGACGAGACCTACATATTGCGTCAACAAAGTAAGGGCATCATTTGTATGTTTGACAGCAAAACCCATCGAGTAACTTTTTACAAAAATCTGCAAAAAAAAAATCACTGAGCAATTCATTTGGTTGGTCTCTAAATCTATAATATATTCCTAAAATAATTTTAAACTGCCTTGGCTCAATTTCACAAAGCTCTATGCCCTATAAGTCATCTTTTCACAGTGACTTGTATTAAGCCATCACAATTTGATCAGCAATTAAGAGTGACTCACAGTAAAATCTCTCTTTGTGAAATTGTGCCCTGGGCCCAATTTCATAGAATTCATAGAACTGCTTAAGCACAAAAACTGCTTAACAAATTTCTGCTTAGCAGGTATGAGCAGGATACCAGTCATAGATTGTACAAGCAACATTGTAGTTTTTCTGGTAACCATAGTATGGTAAGCACAATTCCGTTATGCTTAGCTTCTTGTTGTGCTTAAGCAGCTCTATGAAATTGGGCCCAGGTGAGAGACATTTATAAATTGACATACCTTTCTTAGTCTCAAGCAAGAGCGGTTCCACAAACTTTGCCGAGTACACCTTCAGGACCAACTCCCCACCAACCCTCGGCCACTGCTCTATCACTCCATCTGAGGGGGTGGTCCTGGTCACTCAGTTCTCCATTGAGTGTTCAGGCTTCGAGGACATCCATACACCACTGACCTACACGGCAAATGCTGTCACCGGAGCAGAGAGGTCGGCTGGGGTTAGCTCACTCAGCGACTCATCTCAACAAGGTTGGTCTAGCAATAAAAAAGAATAATTCAAAGAAAAAATACGTCATTCTAAGAAACAGGTTAATATTTTACTACTTTTGGAATAAAATACTGTACTAAATTGGTATCATGTAATAAACTGACTGGGGAAGTTTGAAATAGTAAAGGTTTTGAACAAAGAAAAATTTACTAGAGTGGGACTTGAATCAAAAACCTCTGTACCAACTCAGCAATCCAGCAGTGTTTAGTCAACACTTTGTTCATGGATGCCAGTCAGAAGCCATATAAACATTAGCTGCTGTGTAGCCAGGGATCGCCACATAAGAAGCAGCAGAGAGGGGATCATGACCTTAAGGGGATGCAACTTTTTTTATAAATTAGCAACAGCATGTCTCTGGGATGAGATAGTGCTCTTTCGGTGGAATGCAAAATTTGAATTATCCTGTTCTTAAATTCTGTGTTTACTTGCAGGTAGCTTTCTTTTTTATGGAGTAGATCCAAATATCCCTGCAACTTTCCTTCCACTTGGTTTGTCCAGTCGTGACTTCAGAGTAGAGATCAAAATACACGTCACTGACTCACTGGGTTCTAGTGTACAGACGTCCCTCTTTGCCGTGGTAAGTGCGTTTTCAACAAATCTGGGCAAAGTTTCAAGGCTCTTATAGAATATGGAAACTAAAAGTGCTATTTTACTTGTTTAATTGCTAAACGAGTTAAACAGTTCAGCTGCAGAACCCTTAGAAAACATGTGGTCACCGTGGTCTAGTGGTTAGACTGCAGGACTTGCAGCCACAAGGTTGTGGGTTCAGATCCTACTAAGCTAACCTCTGATTTCACAATGACTAGAATTAGTATTGTTGTCTAGTTACTGAAACACAATTTGTTGATTTGTGCAATTCCTAATCCGAGACATTAAACCGATGTTGGTATGTGACTGAGAGATTTGCTTTTGGCAGCTTGGTGTGTAGGAGTTTGCCAAGTTCCAAATTTAGTCACTAGTGCACATCCATATTCTCTTAGGCCTGCGAGTGACCAGAAGTGGGCGTTATTCCAAACATTTACAGCCCCGATTATCTTCATCAGGCTAACTTTAAAAAGTCTGAATTCACACACAAAAGTCTGACGTTTCTCATCGTTGACTATTAGGTCAGGGAATCTGAGGAGGAAGTGGACATCGAGGAGCTCGCTCTTCAACTGACCTCGGATGAAGATTCGCAGTTGAATCAACTACTAGATGAAGGTAACTACCAATCAGCTACACAAGTCATCAACACTGTCAGCTCTATGCTGAATGTGGAGGCAGAGAAGGATGGGGATGATGAGGGAACCATGGTTGAGAAGAAACAACAGCGAGTGGAGGTTGGTCTGATTGGAATACTTCAATATAACAGATGTTAAATTTGGGGTTTTTACCCATATACACCGGTGTGGCGGTTTCAGTCTTCCGCCATGTTCAGTTTTCCAGGTGACTTAGCCGGACATAAAATGGACTACTTTCGCTTGCTGTGCGCAGGCGTCACATGACGTAATGTTACCGTATTTGGTCATTCGGAAAACTAGGGGCAATCTTGGAGGACTAGATGGTATGACATGACTCTAGAATTGCAAAGGTCGTGGGTTCGAATCCAACCAGAGTAATATGCCTGTGATTTTTTTCACAGAACTCAGGTAAGTACTGAGTATACAGTGCTAACACCAAACTAATAGAACTTCAATACTTAAAATTACTAATAATTACAATAACTAGTTCGTATATGGCGCATTTTATAATGTATCAATGCACACATTATTTCCCTGGTCAGTGGGCCAATAACAATCCATTAATTTCTCTTAGCTCCCTGGTGAGTATACAGCCTGTGCTGCTTTTTTTAGACACAATATCAACCTCTACACTCGCAGGTACCCATTTATTCCCCCTGGGTGGAGAGAAGCAATTATAGTAAAGCATCTTGCTCAGGGTGCAAATGTTTAGCAAGGATCGAACCAACACTCCTATGGCTCAACCATCAGGGCCCAATTTGATGGCTCTGCTTACCGTAAGCACAGAATCGGCGCGTACGGAAGCAGGGAATTCTGTGCTTGTAACAAGCGTATTTCAAGGGTTAGCGGCGAATTTTGGCTTCTGCCGCGTGCGTACTTCACGTAACAAGGCATTCTTTGCTTACAAGGTTAGCGCAGAAATTTGGCACTTGCACCTAAGCGGGGAATCGCAATCGTAAGCGCAGAATTCGGTGGTATGCAGAGCCATGAAATTGGGCCCTGAACTTGAATTCGATGCTCTAAACCACTCTGCCTTTCATTTCCCAATTGGTTTTATTTTGTGTAGGCAAGAGAGTCTCTGCTCAACATGCTCAGCCAGGTTGAAGTCAATAGCCTGGAATCCATACAGTTGACATCATCGGCTATTTCCCAGATTACTAGCGAGGTAGAGGAGATATCCCCACAAGCTCAGGTATAAAAGTTTTGGTTAACTTTTGAAACTTGTAATTTGTTTCCATTTTTATAAGAACTTTATCTATTAGAAAACTAGTTTATCGGAAAACTGAAGTTTAATCTTGGAGTCCCTCTTTAATTTGTCAATCCATAGACCCAATACATTCAACTTGGACTCGGTGAAGATTATTACTACAATTCAAGCTCAACTTGTTCAAGAAAACGTGTAAAGCCTGGTTCATACTTCTTGCTAATGCGATTCGAATTTTGACGTTACAGGGATGTTTTCGCAGAAAGGTTTCGCGGGAGTGCAGCACAAGTTAACCGAATTATTTGTTGCGAGTTTGTGTTGTCAAAATTTGTATCGCAGGAAGTATGAACAGAGCTTTGCACTCAAGACATTGTTTCAATTCCGTTGTATTTACCACTTGAATCTCCAGGTGTCGACCACCAAGGCAATCCAGAGCATGAGTACCATCTTAAAGCAGCAGTCTGATATGGGAGTTGGCGGAGAGGCAGTTGAAGGAGCAGCTAAGTAAGATCCATAAATTACAGAAAGTAAAATTGTTAAACAATTTCAATGACAGAATCTGAAAGACACTTTCCCTTGTGGATCGAGTCTAAAAAAAATAATTTACTTTTGTACAAGAGATAATATCACAAGGCCGGCAGCCGTCGATTTCACAAAACTCTTCCTAAACTTAGGATTAATCTTAGGACTTAGAGCGAGTTTACAACTCGGGATAGGATAAATCCTAGCGTTTTGTGAAATCTGCTACAGGCAACTTAAAGGTGGGGGTGTTGTCACATAGTGCTGAAGCTGAAGGGTTAACCCCTTTACAATTGGCAAGGATGGTGCCATGGGTATCATCCACTAGGTGCCTGGCTGGTGGAGCAGAATGCACTACATGTACCTTCCACACTTTTTATGGATTAACTAGGGTTATGTTCCTTGCTCAAGGGCGCAAGTGACATGACCATGATTCAAACCCTTACTCTGCTGCTGACAACACCAGAGCTTGGGTCCGGTGAACTAGATAGCTCGGCCACGACATGCCACAAAATGTACAAAGTATTTGTAAGCAATTTTTCACATTTCTGATTTGATTGTCTCTCATCAGGTTTATTGTGTCTGGATTGTCAAATGTCATGAGTTCTACAGCCATCACCCAGGATCAAAACACCTCAGAAAGTTCACAGTTATCAGAGCAAGAATTGGAAACTAAACAGCAGGTGATTTGATACTTTTAATAGTACGTCAGTCACAAATAAAAATAATAAAAAATCAGTTCTGTATTATTGATGTTTAATTATATAATCTAAGAGATTTTCATTTCATTTCATTTCATTTATGAACTTCACAGGTAGGTAAAAAATAAATAAAATAAAAATAAATGTTTTTAGATCTTAAAGTCGACCCCCTTCCCCCAAAATCGGCTGCCGAGTAAGATGTAAACACACAAATAATAGTCTCCCCCACCTTATTGAATATTTTGAGCGTGGCAAAACAAGCTATATATGTAGCTCAGTTGGTAGAGCGCCAGCACATGAGTCCGTAGGCTGTTGGTTCAAATCCTGCTCTAGTAAACTTGTTTTAGTTCAACCTCAAATCATCTTACCTTCTCTGTGTTTTTTTCTTCTAGGCTCGTAACATCACCTTGGCATCTCTCCACGCTCTTGACGATGTCCAGGCTGCTATTTTCTTAAACAAAGTACCGGGTGAGCAGCCGACCGTTCTCCAGACAGAGTCCCTCTCCATCATCCTACAGCGACAGGAGAAACACGATTTGGATGGTTTGATGCTCCAGACAGAAAACTCTGATGTGATTTTCAAGTTGCCAGTGGGATTGAGCACAGCAATTGATCAGCATGGGGCGTCATCATATGATGAAGTCGTTGATACAAAGGTAAGTATTACATAAATTTTGGTTTGTTTTAAAACAAAGACTGGTACAGAGTTGGCTTTAAATGAGAGCACTTACTTGACCCTCCTACATACAGGCAGTGTTCTACCTTAACCGTGGTCCGCTGGCCAAAATGCCACTTAAAACACTTGTGGACCTGTCAAATTACACTCCAAGTGGTCCGGCTGGCTAGTTCAGTCTGCCAAATCACCCTTGTTTAAAAAAAGACAAGTGAAAAAGCTGAGGACCCAATGAAGAAACAAGCTAGTCACTGAAAAACCTGAGGTACCATAGACTACCACAAATATAATACTTTCTAGGCTACCATTGAGTACATGGGTTTCTTCCGTTCTGTGGACTTAAAAGTCTCCACATAAATACCTGTGGTATTTCTTTTATTGAAAGAGTTTGGCATAATAGAGTCCAACGTGTGATTACTTATACTAATTAATATGTGCAGGAAACGATAAAAGCTTTTTACTGATAAAAGCTTTTCATACCGTAGATCCATCATTTTCAACACAACCCTTTTACATGGTCGGAGAGCAGCAACAGAGTGACAAGTCATGTGACCAGCCTCAAGCTTGGACATGGCACTGACCAATCAGACATCGCCGTTCAGACCCTACCTGAGGCCGTTGAAATGATGGTGATAAACGGCGATGACATAAAACCTACGCTTCTCCGTGCGTCTTTCAACCAGCTGACCAATCAGCTCCTCTACTCTTTAAATGTGACCAATGAAAATTCTTCCGCCATCATCACAGTTGCATTCAACCAATCGTTGGACTCAATCGAAGCACGGACTTTAAATTTAAGCCTGTACTATGATTCTCCACCAAACAACACAAACACACCATTCGACGCATCAACAATTCTGCCTTCAAATCCAGTGGAAAACCAACTGAATTGGAATACAACCAATATGACCTTTGACCCTTATATTTGGGTCATACCAAGTGAGAAGATCTCTGAAACAGGGGCATATTTTGTGACGGTGGACGGAGGGGATGGTGTCGATGTAAGGAATCTACATCTCTTGGTGTATGCGTTTGGTTCCCAATGTCTGTACTGGGATGAGGCTACAGAAGAATGGCTAGGCGACGGTTGTAAGGTGACAATTTACATTTTTGCAAATTTTATGAGAGACGGATTTTATACTAGGAAACTGTCCTAGTTATCAAAGTAATGAAGAGAAGATGACCATTTGGTAATGTCAACGCAGGAAGAAAAATCAGTATATTGAATACACAAACTGAGGAACTTTTCACGCAGAAACGTTTCTCAGATTGAAATGTTTTTGAATCCCTCTCACTAAAACCACATTCCTTAAAGCGAATCATTTCTCAACATGACCTACATTGTGAACAGCTGCAGTGCTTCTTACAAAGTCAGTTTTTTATGAGTAATTACCAAAGGTATACCCTTCAAATAATATACATGCTGTTTTTTTGCCCCCAAAAAAACATTTTTAACCACAATGGAGCTTTCTGAATACCGTCAAAGAATAACTTCATACAAATCTGATTGGAATAAACACTTCAAAACTATAATGTTTTACATTTTCTTCAGAGTTTATATGACGGCTCACAAATTATTTCCCATCTTCCTCCAGGTTGACCCGTTAACATCCAAATCTAATTGGAATAAACACTTCAAAACTAATGCTTTACCTTTAGAGTTTGTATGATTGTCTCTCAATATACATTTTCTATTCCCAGGTTGGACCCTTAACATCCACAGCCAAGACTCACTGTCTGTGCAGTCATCTTACATCCTTCGCGTCAAGTTTCTTAGTCATGCCCAATGCTGTGGATCTGACAGACTTCAGTCTCTTCGCAAATGTGGCTGAGAATCCAATAACTGTCATAACTGTTGCTGTGGTGTTTGTTATCTTTGGTCTCGGCGCTGTGTGGGCGCACAGGAGGGACCGTTTGGAGAAAGAGAAGGTTCGGACTGTTTTGTTTGTAGGATAAAAATTGTCATTTTCACAACAAAAAATACAATGAAATGAACTGATCGTCATAAGCCAATCTGACAGGCATCCCCAAACAAAGATATTGACAAAATAGGGAGATCAACAGACCGCAAACAAAGGGCTAGATATCTCAGTTGGTAGAGCACCGGCACGCTAATCTGAAGGTCACATGTTTAAATCCCGCTGTACTAAACAATTTTTTTTAAATCTTAAATTTATACTAACGATTCCATCACAGCTGCACATTTTGTAGTGTTAGATTTAGAAACCACATACTATTGAATGAAAATAGAGAGAAATTGTAAGTTGAGCTATTTGGGTACATGGATCTTAGAGAAAGGACGACAGTGGTCTTTTCTCTATGCTTTGATGGAGAACCCTCATTTAATACAAAAAGAGGCCAGACCAATTTGGGAAGACAAAAAGTAAACACCAAATTCTCTTCTTGAAAACAGGCTCGCCTTATAGTCCTTGAAGATAATGAACCACTGGCAACTTACGGATATCATGTGACGGTCTTTACCGGAATGCGTCGAGGAGCTGGCACGACGGCTTCAGTGACTCTCACCCTACAAGGCATCGTGGACGATAGCGAGCGTCATGTACTGGCCACAGACGACAAGGAGAGCCCAGTGCTGCAGAGAGGCGGGATCGATTCCTTCCTGCTGATGACTAAAGAGTCACTTGGGATACTACGGTCGGTCAGGGTGTGGCATGATAACGCGGGCAGTAGTCCTGATTGGTAAGATCAATAAATATAATCGGATATTATTTTCCGAGTGGCTTTCAATATAAATACTTGGCAGGAGAATTACTTTTTCGGAGGAGACACAGTGATACACAAAGGGGGGGGGGATGGTGTGTAAAGGCTGACCAACAACAAATAATAACAGGGACACTGTACTTTTGACTCTACTCTATCGCGGTCCCCGTAGCTGTTAGGCTGAAGGGGCAAAGAGATGGCGGCCACAACACACTTCCTCCACAACTCTGGATCTTCAGTGGTCCTCAACATTTGCACCCAGCTTACGATACTCCCGTCCAATGCTTCACATTGTCTACCCATATCTTAAAAAATCCACCTTAAAATATTCATTTTTATCAATAACTGAGACACAGCTTTAGACGTTCATCTAAACCATAAACAAGCAGCAAAATTTTTACGGAAAAGAACTTGATTTTTTGTTCATACATTTGAACTTAGCATTAATTTTGACTCTTTGTTGCAGGTATCTCAGCCGAATCTTGGTCCACGATTTAGAGAAAGACCGCTGGTGGTACTTCCTCGCCCATACCTGGATCGCCGTCGATGCATCCAACGGCGAAATCGACAAGACTTTCAAAGTGGCGGCCCCTGATGACCTGAAGGGTTTCCACTACCTCTTCTTCACCAAGAGCGCCCGCGACATGAAGGACAACCATCTGTGGTTCTCTGTGCTGTCCAGACCACCACGGAGCTCCTTCACGCGGCTCCAACGTCTCGCCTGTTGCTGGTCGCTCCTCATGTCGACGATGCTCATGAACATCATGTTCTTCAAGGCTGAAGAAGGAATAGAGGATACCACCGTTAACTTCGGGGTGATGAGTATTTCGATGAACACAGTTTTGATCACAGTTGAGAGCTGCCTGTTAGCCTTTCCAATCAACTTTGTCATTGTGCAGATCTTCAGGAACACTCGGCCGAGGAGTAAAGAAGAGGTTGAGATTGTGGCCATGAATGAGGAAGATGAGACTGTGGTTCATGTGGATTCAACTGGCTTTCACGAACGTTCGAGTCAAGCTGAACAACCATCTTCCAAAGTTGAGGAAGCCGAAAAGAATTCCCAGCTTCAAGCTGCTCCCTTGGATATACCTGATACTCCTTCAATTTCACCGAGCTCAAATATTGGCTATTCACTTGCTCCCGAGTCTCCTTCTGAGTTGACGATAACCTTAAATCCTGGACGTGGTGACAACAACTCGGCCATGAGTCATAACACCCTTCCAGAAAGGGAGCTCTTTGCTGGTGATAAAGCGTATGAAGAGTACATTGACATGCATGCAGAGTATGTCTATCTGCGCAGTACATGCACCAACTTCAAAAACACAAGTCATGAGTCTTCTCAAACATCAGCCAACAACAATAATCCCCCCGAACGAATACAGAAGACAAGGACGATTGAAGTTCCCGTCGTTCAAGAAAGTGTTCCAAAGCAAGAGCATTTCAGACTTGAGTTGTTGCCAGAATGCGACCAGGGCATTCTGTCACACTACATAACGGAACTTACTCCAGAACCGTCCAGGAACCAGAACACAAACAGAAACTTCAGTGCATCCAGCGAAGCATCATTCCCAAGACAACAATCCTCTCCATCCAACATGAGCAGCCACGTCACCAGCAGCATCAGTATCTCAATCTCATCGCCCAGTTCAAACGAATCCGCCACCTACACAAACTACCAGAAGTACCTGAGCACTCGTTTAGGCCTGCTGTACGAACAGCTGCACAATCCCAATCCGAATCTATTCAAGAGTGAAGAGGACCGCAGGAGGGCGTTGAGGAAGTTCAAATTGGTCTTGTCTCTCCACGGTTGGGAGGAAGAGAGAGACGGTTCAAGTTCCGAGGAGGAGGAGCCTACGGATGAAGTACAGAGGCTGTTTGTGGTGAAAGGTCGCCTCCCCTGGTGGTGCACCTACGTAGGATGGTTTCTTGCCGTGTTTTCGAGTCTCTTCGCCGCTTACCTGATCATTCTCTACGGCCTGACCTTCGGGAAGGCGAAGTCTATCGAGTGGGTGATTGCTATGTTCATGTCAATGTTTCAGAGCATCTTTGTCATTCAACCGTTTAATGTCATTGCTATAGCAGCTTTCTACGCTATCGTCATCAAGAGTTCTGAATATGACGACATCGGGGCCAGGTTCTTCAGGCAGATGAAGAGTTACACAGGTGAGACGAGACAAGACTAATTATTCTCGGGAATTGTACGCATATTTAGATCTATAAACAATGGAATTTTACTGGTTATGTGAGCTGCCACCTCGTGCTCCAAAGTCTGTCATTGTTCTTTCCTTTCACACTACTTTTAAATTACTTGTTACAACATTCTGCTTGGCAGATTTCTTGGCCAAGCAAGAAATGACTGGGGTACCCGTTCTAGCATGGGCTGGCTGGTTAAAAATCTTTACTTTGCAAAAGTTGTCTGTGCTGAGCAAGTTCTAGTAATTACAGACTCTATTAAATTGAACCATGACACCCTAAAACACACTATCATTACCTTATCATTACACTATCGTTACACTATGTTTACTTACCTCCAGGCAATCGACAAGCAAGCAAAACACACTATCATTACCTTATCATTACACTATCGTTACACTATCTTTACTTACCTCCAGGCAATCAACAAGCAAGCAAGACTAACGTTGACACCAAAAGTTTCCACGCCAACAGACAGCGAGACTCTCACTTCTACTGCCCGCCCACCGAGAGTGCCGTGGAGCTGGCGAGAGAGAGGAAACAAATGGATAGTAAGATGTACTCCGTCGTCAAGTCTTTACTTGGTCAGTTGCTCTTCATCTGGCTGGTGGTTCAAGTCAGTAACGGTCAGCGTGACCCAAACAGTATTTACCTTCACCAGGCAATCACAAACAGCTTTACGTCTGAAGTGAACAAGGTAACAAAATTAATTGTAAAATTTATGAAAAAAACAGCTTAGTTGTGGTATTCATGGCATAGAAATAGCTCACAGCAATACACCGATCCAGTAGGCTCCGTCCACAACGCACGTGTGAGCTAGAACACGTGGTGCTCTCCAATGCCTTTCTGCACAACTCTGCCGCGCGCGCCATGATACGCGCACGCATGTCGGACCTTATTTGACTGACCTTCGTTACGTTGTGATTGGTCAATACACAACGGGGCGGAGCTCAGTGGATGGGTCTATTGCTGTGGTGCCCTGTGCTTTTGATGCGGTCAGTGGTGCCCTTTGCAAAGGTCAAATACAAATTTTTACTCATAGAAGCGCCACTTACCAGACGAAAATTACTGTGCTCCTTCAAGAATGAAGTTCAAAGCCTGGCATTCACAAGCTTTATGTGGAAAAACATTATTTTAAAGCCATATTGTCATAAAAATATGAAATAAAATGACACTACATTCATCAGCGGTCTCAAGTACATACATAGGCATGTTATTTGATTCTTGGAAAAAATAAATGAACATATTTTTTAGTACAAAGCTAAAAAGCTTTTTCCAAGCCACAAAGACCTTGATGAAAGGCAAATAATTGTCAAGTACCACCCTGAAAGTGAGCAAGTAGTTACTCAACACTTTTGCTTTGAAATAAAAAATAGATACTTACCCATGTTATATTTTCCTGATCTCTAGGTGATAAATATGGCCGATGTGTACCACTGGATGAAGCTGGAATTTATCCCAGCATTGTATGGGGACGATGATTCAACACTGGCGGACTC
This sequence comes from Asterias rubens, assembly GCF_902459465.1. NCBI lineage: Eukaryota > Metazoa > Echinodermata > Asteroidea > Forcipulatida > Asteriidae > Asterias > Asterias rubens. The sequence continues at coordinate 1,833,629 of NC_047080.1, forward strand.
TTTTTTGGTTGGAAGCCCACGACTTCGTCAGCTCAGAGTCAAACAAGGTGTGTTCATAGATAAAAGACGCTTTTCATTGTCCACCATCGTTGAAACATGCACATGAGAAAAGCTGAGAGTAGTGCGCGAGCGTATACGTTTTTAATCACATTTGGTGGTCAATGGTGTCATGTCCAATCCATGTGATCTTCAAGCTTATGTGGAGATTTTTATTTTATTTTTTATGTTAAGTATAAAACTTCCCTACAAAAGCCTACGGCTGTTTCAAAATTGACAGCTGTGGCTATGGCTTTGATCATTACTAAGGGTGTTGCTAAAGACGTCCTACTTCAACGCATTGAAATGGTGATCCAGCCAGAGCCATAGCTGTAGACACAATGTCAGACACCATTTCACGTCTAATTGTTAGTGAATATAGATCTACCACAATAGACTTTATCCATTGACATCATCCTGCTACTGTTGTAGAGGTAAACGATGATGAAACAATGCAAATGCGCAGATTTTGAACGCGTGGCACAGGAGTACAACCTCCTCTTGACCTCCTGAGGGCATCCTACTGAATTGACCTCATCGGCATAAGGTCTGTATATTGTCTCTTAACGCTTTGATATTTTGCTTCCATCAGATCGCTGCGTCGATCCAGAGGCTTACTTCGGTTTGAGACCAGAATGCCACGCTATCCCTAGTTGGATGCTAGATACAGAATCCTACAGCACATCCTGGGCACAGCAACTATCACCAACAACCACGTCTCAGTCATCCAGCCCATGGGTCTACCAAACCCAGCAACAAGCTCGTGGAAATTTCATCCTGACTGATCCAGGTCGATACCACCGCGGGGGATTCACTGCCAATCTTGGAATGACGCGAGAAGCTACCGAGAATGTACTGGCCATACTACAAGATGCATTATGGATCGATCAATACACGCAGGCTGTAATCGCAGAGTGGGTGATGTACAACGCCAATGTGAATCTGTTCAGTGTTAATACCGTCATCTTCCGCGCGGAGGGAACGACTAAGGTTGTGGCCGCGGAGGACTTTGTCATACTTCGGATTTATCGGTACACAAACAGCTTTGATAAGTTTGTGTTGACTCTTGAGGTGATTTATATCCTGGTCGTACTGATAATTCTTGTCAAGGAGATCAAGAAGTGGAGAAGAAAACGTGCGGACTACTGGGTGTTCTGGAACTACTTGACGATAGTAATCATCTTGCTTTCTGTTGTCGGTAAGATGCTTATTTAATCTGGCAAAAGACTTTGCAAACTCATAGCTCTAAAAAGATACAACTTCATAAAGCCAAAGAAGTTCAACAATATTTGTGCTTACTCAAAGTGTTCACAAGCAGTTTCATTGATTAATACCACCAATGTGATTAAGTATTTTGATTTGTGCAACTCATCAATAAAGATGTTAAACTATTGTTTGTATAAAAGAGATCGGCTGTTGCCTGCTTGGCGTTTATCCCTTGACAAAAAGTTAATGAGGACATTCTAACTCCAGAAGACTATCAGAGCATACTGATCGAAACGTCGTGTTGAAACCAACGGTTCTTTTCAGATAGTCATTACATGGTGTAACCGCAAACATTTCCATATTGAGGATATTATATTTTTTAGTATCATACTTTTAATTCATTCTACAGCAACAGCGACTTATATATGGGAGTATGTACTAGCAGCAGAGAGGTTGGCGCTCCATAAAACCAACCGTGAGATGTACATGAGCTTCGCTGATATCGTCTTCTTGGACTATATTCTCATCCTGAGTCTGGGTGGTATAGCCTTCTGCAGCATCCTCAAGTGTCTCAAGATCCTTCATTTCAACAACAGCATCTTCCTGATCCAGAACACCATCGGAATCCTCTCCGAGAAGATCGCGTCTGTCATCTTCTTACTTTTCTTCGCCATAACCGCATTTGCGTTCTTCGGCCACATCGCCTTCGGTAGTCACTTCCAGGATTTCTCAGGGTTCGTCATGTCTGTCGAGAGTGTCTTCGTCCTCATCTTGCGGAAGTATGATAAGATGCTGGAGGTGATTGAAGAGTTTGGGGTCCAGGCCTACTTCCTGTTTGCCGCAGGAAACTTCCTTCTTGTCGCGGTCGTGATGAATGTCTTCATTGCTCTGATCTTGGATTCCTTCTCCAAGTCCAAGAGGAAGTTTGTTAGATACAAAGACCATAGTGTGTTGAAAATGCTTTGTGGGTGGCTTCTCTCGGCTTTTTCGATTCAGGAACAGCCGGTGAGACTTCACAAACACAACAGCCTCCAATAACTAAGCACATCGAAGGAAATGTAAAGACAGCTGGCATAGTTATCCTCACACTCAAATGAGAATATTTCTGGGTAAACAAGCACTGTTTGTCGTGTTTCACTTATGTCCTGTGTAATACAAAGACTTGAAGAAAAAAATATGGATTTTTGTTTAGGAGCTCTAACAAAATTGTACATTGACGCAATGATTATACTTTTGGCTGTTTATTACTGTTGATCATATGAAATGTTTATATAACAGGTGCATGGCTGTTTATAATTTAAAATGATTGGTTCTGTGTTGTTTTCATTAGAAGTTATTCTTATTTCAAGATGTACAGTATGATTCATTGTGTTATAAATGTATTTAAAATGTAAATAAACTTCCAATGAAGTATTCAGCAATGAGCATAAAATCCTGCACCATAATTGCTCCGTAAAAAAATTGGGAGGTAGTGCATTCTGCCATACCAGCCAGGCTTAGTGGATGATACACATGCCTGTATCCTTAGGAACTGTGAAGCGGCTACTTCCGTTTAAGCCCAAGGAGTAGGTGGCATGTGCCCCTGGTGGCAGTTGATTTGGGTCGACAGCCAAAATCAGCTCGATGTGACCCTCACCTTCAAGTGGCCGTCCATGGCGTTAGGCGATGTCTCCATGGCGTTAGGCGATGTCTCATAAGAAATATATATAAAAACCAATGTAGAAGATGATGTCACCCATTTGTACACAAATTCCTCTCCTTGCAGTTTGCCAAAGACAAACACTGCACTGATGCAAATCCATTGGTTCTTCGTAAGACCACAAAACTCACAAAGGTCCAACAAATTTATATTCACTGTAGTTAACCTCACTCTAACCTTTGGCTGGGACTAAAGAGAGTTCTAAAAAGTTTCAGAGTGTTATTTCAAAATTCTCGTCCATTCCACCTAGATTGGGGTCACCTGGTTTTGCGGATTTCTTCCTTCAGTTCTTGCATTCTGCCCTCTTGGAGAGCTTGTCGGATGCTTTGAAAGAATTTGAAGTGATGATGGAAGTTGTGTCTGCAGGGAAATAAAATAAACTAAAATCGTCTTGACAATGAAAAACAGAGGGAGCAACAGGAATGAGAAATAATGATTTATATTTGGAAATAGACTTTTAGGTCAGAAGTCCATGTGTCCCTCATGCGTTGTTTGTAATACGCAATCAGGGGCGAAATGGTGAAATACAATCTCTAGGCCGTCTGGCAGACGGTAGGGTTGCTACCCATTAGTTTATCCCTCGGTATATGACTTAGTATATTGAGATAAGCATTGCCAGTTGTAAAATGGCACCGTTTCATTAAAACTTTCCAAATGGACTCTTGTACACAAGGAATACAACAACTAAAATGCACGCCAAGCAACGCAGATATTTTTACATGGAATTATGTGTGTTGCTAAGCTTGTGTTTTAATTGTTATGCATTGCACACTAATACGCACAAACGCATGACAGACACATGAATTTCCCACCTTGACAAGTATTTTCATTAAAAACGAAGAAAAAAAAAGTGGCCACTGGAAGAGTTAGAGGTTTTCTTACATCATGAGCAGCACACCAGCAAGAAGCTCCTTAACATTGATGAGATGGTTGATATAGGCTTTGGTGTGATTCACACAGCAGTAACATTCACATCCTTCAACCAGGGTAGAAAAATCCTCAATGTACCTGTCATCACAAACAACAACACAAACGGGTGTAGGTTTGAGTCCTAGTTACTGATTCATGTCATCACAAAGAACAACACAAACAGGTGTAGGTTTGGGTTCTAGTTACTGATTCTTGTCATCACAAAGAACAACACAAAATGGGTGTAGATATAGGTCCTAGTTACTGATTCAACCTTCAAAATCACCAATGCATTTATCATATTTCAGGCCTTATGGAGCAAGTTTGGTTAAACAAAATACCTTCGGTCAGAGAGTTTGATTTCATACATCGTCCGGCCACCATCTTCTCCATTTTCACCACACTGTGTAGTTCTGTCATTTCCACCATCTGTATCTGTCATATTGGAGGAGGCAGGCAGGGTATGTCTTACCTCCTCATCATTAACAGATGAAGATGGAGGAGGGTCAAGATGGTATGAAAACACCAAGGCACAACCTCTCTCTGTTACTTCAAATGGGAAGCTGGTTTAATAGTGATAGGAAAGTTTTTGTTTTTTATTTTGAAAAAATGCTTTTTAAGTGAGGTTTGCGGTAGCACCATGTGGAAATCTCTTTTGAGCGGTGTTAGTTCTGAAAAGAACCGATGGTTGACAACTCTTCTAAGTAAACTCCCACCATGTTTCATATGATACATAAAATGCTGTTATTTGAAATGGACTTCTTTTGAAGTTGATTTATTATGTACAAAGGGGAATGGACAATTTCTCAGGATGCAGGATAATTTCCTTCCTAGTTGAGTTTTTTAAAATCATCTCCACACATAACAGGATTAATGCTTTGACAAGACTTCAATGCAATGGTCTTACCCTAGTGATTGCCCGTGAGTTTTTTTCCACAGAAACTGGGAACCTATGTGTGTGTACAGTGCTTTAAGGGTAAAACAAATTATAGCTGATACATCGTTATGGTACTGGTTTTACCTTCTTCACTTTCTTTTAAAGAATTTAAAAAGGATACGCTGAATCAAAAATATCCACACCAAGTTCCACTGCCTGGATCACCTTATCCGGTCGACCAACCCTTGGGAGAAATCTTGGCTTGTCCTCAGGGATTTCGTTCTGATGAAAAAGGAAATAAAACTTCTAAAAAAGGGCTCCAAAACACCTAGCAGGAAAATAATTATTGTTGAAGCGCCTTGAGCGTCAATGAATGACAAATACGAGCGTTACATAAGAAGCCACTACACATGTTGAACCTTCCCTTCTGGGCCAACTTTCATAGAGCTGCTTAAGCACAAAAAGTAGCTAAGCACAAAATATTTATGCCTACCGAAATAAGGATACCTAACAAAATACTATCTCACATGTACTGTGGCTGGTATCCCGATACTTTTTGCTAAGCAGAATTTGTTAAAGCAGCTTTACGAAATTTTTGCCCTGGACTTGATAACGGACAATCAGACTCCTTACCAGGACAGACTCCATGATGCTCCATCTTGTCCCGTCTTCCATGGCTCCCTGGTGGAATCCATCTAAGACAAAGCCTCCTACGGGTCTCTTCACCGTCTCCCTGACTGATCGGTTTCTCTCCTCCAGTGAGTCTCCTCCAACAATCACACCAAGAATAGTGGTGTCTTTAAGATTCTGTTTCACAAAAAGATATCAACAATATCATTTCCTTCTTTCACCGCACTGTTGTGACTTGTGTGTAGTTCAAAACATATTTAAACAAAATCACATCAAAAGTTTTCCATGAACTTCTTTCTAGGTATGGCTGGTAATCATGCAAATTTCCAAGGCGGGGTGCGAAGTGAATGACGCTATGTGCTAGTGCTAAAAGATTACTTGTATGGTCATAATGATGGTTATGGCAGTAAACATTCTGAAAAGTTACTTCATCTGAAGTGCCCCCATAGATTAGAAATCAATAAAAAAGTATAGCGCAAAAATCTGAATCTCCAAAAATTGCCGGCAGGCGACTTTTGAAAATATATGTTGTGTCTGTTATGAATGCTGCCCTCAATAAAGATAAATCAGACGCAATACTTGTTGAAAGTGTACCTGCCTGCTCTGCTTTGCATCCAGACACTTGTCTAAGTAAACCAACGTCCGGTCTACTGATTTCCTTATTCTCTTAGACATTGATCCCGTTGGGGTGTCTCCATCAGAGAGAGCGTCTATCCAGTCCACTTGCAAGGCTTCTTGCAGGGACAGGAACCTATCAATGGTAAGCTGTCAAATGAAGACATGTATGATTTGAGGCATTGCATGGTGAGGTATCAATAGATATTTGGTTTGCGGCAACACCATGTGTGTGTCTACTTGCCAGGTAGAGTTTGTTGTGTCTTGCTATTCGAGTCAACTCTTGATATAACAAAGTCGCTGAGACTGACCAAATGACCTCTTTATATCAGTAATGTTGTTATAAGAGGACAGCAAAACAAAGAAACACAAAGTGGAAATGAGATTAAGGATTTCAAAATGTACTTGTTAAAAGCAAAACCTCTTCTCAACAGTGCTTTTTATAACAAGAGCTAAAAGGTTATTACACAAACTACCATTACCATTCTCTTGAGTAATGTGCGGTGGTGTGTTAAGAACCCAACCCTGGGAATTGAGGTATGAATCTCAAAAATAAAAAAATAAAAATTAATCTTTATAGTAAAAACATCAGGGAGTATGAGAATGTGTTCACCCTTTCTCTGCCAGCAGGGGTCCATACAGACACACTGTTCTTGTCATTATAACCAGATCGTGATTGCTGGCCTGGGTCCTGAGTGCAGGAGTATGTGATGGTACCGGGCCTCCCTGAGAATGAAGCCACACCCTGACCGAGGGTGGATAAGACCTCTTGGCTTTCAACGCTACAAGGGTGAAAAATAATCACAGTGATGGTACAACAGGAAACATTTGAAATCAAACGTTGCAATGTCAAAAAAAAATTTACAAAAATTTTAGCTAAGCCAAGTTTTTTAGAGCATCTGCTGCATAATTATTACTTTACGTCATTCAGAAGAGGTTTTATAAACTCAGTTTGAAATGCAAAGAGATTATTTGTTAGACTGCATGCAGGACTTGCAATCACAAGGTTTGGGAATCGAATCCTACCAAGCTAACTGCTGATTTCACAATGACTAGAACAAATGTAGTTTAGTTACTGAATCACAATTTCTTAATTTGTGCATTCATGTTCATAGACATTAAAGGAACACGTTGCCTTGGATCGGTCGAGTTGGTCTTTGAAAAGCGTTCTGTAACCGTTTGTTATACAATCGGTATGGTTAGAAAGATGTTGTAAAAGTAGAGTACAATGATCTATACAAATATGCCTCGAAATTGCGTGGTTTTCGTTTTACCTCGTCGACAAACACGGTCGGCCATTTATGGGAGTCAAAAATTTGACTCCCATAAATGGCCGACCGTGTTAGTTCGCGACGTAAAATGAAAACCGTGCAATTTTGAGTGATACTTGTGTGGATCATTATATTCTACTTTTACAACATCTTTCTAACCATATGCATTTCATAACAAACGGTTTCAAACGCTTTTTATAGACCAACTCGTCCTATCCAAGGCAACATGTTCCTTTAAACCAATGTATGAGAGAGATTGGCTGTTGCCAGCTTGGCATTCATATCCCCTTGTGGGAGTTTATTGAGTTCCCTTGACAAAAAGATCATAAAAACACGGCATAAGGCCAAAAAAAAAGAAAAGAAGTTGATCGTCCCCTCCCTCATCCTTTTTTGAGGCTGCATCATTTTTTTTACTATTTTTTCTTTTTACTTTTTTTTTCTTCAAAAAGACAAATATATTTATGTGTATGTATCTTTAAACTAAGGCCCTCAACTACTTTAAAACATGTAACTACACAGAGTAATTGGTAACTTTAATAGTTTTTAATTAAATTGCTTGGCGGATGGCGGCCACCTTTGAAAGCAATAAACAAATAAAAAGGGCCTCTTCTTTTACCAGGACGATCAACTGGTGTTTATTTTTATTTGGCCTAAAAAAGCAAGACTAACATTGTTGGTATCGGTATTTGAGTCACCGGTGGCACTCCCTCTATGCCATTGAGTAGAGTGAGCGACAGGTTTGGGGCTGAGCCTCCTCGAGTATACAACGTACATCCTGGAGATTCCATCGAGATGTTTCCATGGTGACCAAGCTCAGATAATGTTGCTAGGCGACCAGCTGTACTTTTGACGTTGTGCAAGTTGAATTTCATTTTTCAAATTGGAAAAGATCTGTTTGAAAATGAGCATTAATTACAATGAATTTACAATGTTACAAAGTCATACTCATACATTACAAGTTGCGATACTAACGTAACCCTCCTCTTACCCCTCCCCCCGAAGCGAAGGCCAGAGCATAGTGCAAGGAAGAGGGAGCTCGGAGGAGGGTAGTCTACACACACACAGTGTGACTATGATGTGCCCCAGTGAGTCACTAGACTAGTGGTGGGCCGGGACACTGGGTCTACAAATCAACTGGAACTTGGAATGGATTGGAAATGGAAGCGGACGGAACCACTAACATGACTAACCAGGCGATGTATATAATTTTATTCCTCTGTGCTCTGGCTGACACGGTGGCACACACTGGTTGAATTTGTTCTAAATACAAACAAAGTGATAGTTACCTGCTTGTGAAGTTGTGTTATTTTGTGCACACAATATCCACGGGAAAAAAGTGAAACATTGGCAGAAATGTACACCTTGGGGGCGCTCTCTGCATCAAAGCAGGGCCCTTTTCGAAACCACCGCGTGAGTCTCAGGCTTCGGCTACCTCTCCAGGGGCTATTTAAAAATACTTCAAGTCTTTCAACCTCTTGAAGGAAAACTAAAATTCCTTTTTTTTTCTCTTTCATTTTTGATAGGTCAGCCAATCGAAATTGTGCTACTTACCCCTGAAAGTAACACCCCGAAAATGTGTTTGTTTCTCCTATGGCTAATTGCTACTAGTACTAGTTTGAGCCACCTCCACTTCACAAGCCAATGATGATTAACGAATGACCATTTTCGAACGACATTTTGTCGGCTAATAAAGTCATATAATTCTTTTGACTATTTTAGTGTGGTGCCCCCCCCCCCCCCCCCTCTCCCCCTATTTGGAGTTCGAATACCGGTGTCGCATGCAATTATGTCCTCTATGCAACACTATCCGGCGGACATTATTGCATATATTATGCAGAAAATAAAAATGAAATATTATGCGCTATACTAAGTTTAGCATCTGCACTACTATAACGATGTTTGGTGTATCAATGCTAACAAAACAGCCGTCTGCTGCAAGTACGTCACCATGGGAACATGATAACGAAACAGCCGTATGTATGCACGTCACCATGGAAGCATGATAACGAAGTCCAAGTTGCTGGGGGAACACTCGAGTTCTAAACAGCTTTTGAAGTTACAACGGAAAATAATTGATACTTGACTAAACAAACAGTCTATGAAAAATAAATTATTGAATGTACAAAAATTACACCGATTAAAAATACTTCTTGTAAATATTACACATGATTCTTCATAAACCCTATATATTTTCCACTCTCCAATAAAAAGAAAATCTTTTTATACAACTCCACAATGTGAAACATTACAAGTTTCGAGAACTTTGTCTACAACATGACAATACCAACATCATAAGAAGAGTTACATTTTGTGACAAACGTGCATGCACGACCTACACTGTTTACATAACACTGTTGATCAGGTCAGACTTTTATCTGCATATATATCTTTGAAATCGGAAACATAAAAGAAAGGCTAAAGTTCGGGATAAAAAGTGCGTGATGGAAAACAAACCAAGACAGAAGAATAACTTGTGTATACGGGTTGTAAATTCATTCCTATCAACAGTTTTCGTGCGGAAACATTTTTAGTTTCAAGGGAAAGGTATGACTTTTTTTGTATACTGTTTCTATCCCAACATTTTGGCGGGAACTTTATGGTGTGAAAATCTACCATTATTTTAAAAATGAATACCGCCTAATCTGGACCGACGCTACGGTTCAAAACCGGCATGTTGCTTCAAGAGGATACTATCTGCAATGTTCGAGCTCAATTTCTTAAGAAGATACTTATAGGGACTATGAAAAATAGTAATTATTTTCTCTTTTTCTTTCTTAGAACGATGAAGAAAGTGGTCATCGTCTTCGGAGCGACAGGGCGGCAGGGCGGCTCCGTGGTGCGAGCCCTCCTCGAGGAGCCTGAGAAATTCCACGTCCGTGCCGTGACTCGTAACCCAACATCACCCAAAGCCCAAGCCCTCCAGGCCGCCGGCTGCGAGCTCGTCCAGGCAGAGCTAGCCCAGACAGAGAGTCTCATACCAATCCTCCAAGGAGCAGATTGTTGCTTCCTCGTTACAGTCCCGCCTCAGCAGTTCGCAAAGGATGCAGACAAAATCGAGTACCAATACGGGATGAACTTTGCGAATGCCTGCATGGCGGTTGGACTCCACCACTTGGTGTTCACGACGTTACCACATTGTGAGGAGGTTACTGGCTGCCCGGTGCCGTGGAGTGACAGCAAAGCGAAAGTGACGAACTATTTTAAGGAGAAGAACTTGCCGCTGACGGCGGTGACACTATCTGACTTTTATGAAAACTATGCTGGTGTTCTTAAACCGAGGAAGGTAAAAGACGGTGTGTATACTATAGGTGAGTCAGATTCTAAGTTGTTGTAGAAGATATTTATGTCATGAACGCGTCATTCACTTCTCACAGTTTGTTTTTGTAATAATTATTTTCTCGGTCAAAGTTGAAAAGTAGTGTGAATCCATTTCTGATCAGCAAACTTTGCAAGCATACTCACTTAACATTGGTCCGCTGGCCGAAATGGCAGTTAAAAACACCAGAGGGCCAGTCAAGATTCTCTTCTTGAAAGTGGTCCGACTGGCTAGTTCAGCGGAGCGTTGCACCACGCCCCTGATTATTAATATGAAGTATGAACCTGTTAAAAAGCTAATGGACCAAATGACAAGACAACTGGTCCTTCTGGCCATGAGTGACTGAAACAAGTTAAGAGCGAATTCCGAACCCTGCTTGTAAGCGATTATTCTTTGAATTCTAAACGTTATTGCTTCTTTGCCTTTTCTAAGACACCGACTTTCTTGCCTCTTTTTTCTTCCTAAGAAATACCGACTGGTGAGCAAGCCTACGGCATGATGCACATAAGCTTCTTGGGTGAGGCCGTACGCCACATATTCAGTCATAGAGAAGACTACCTTCGCCGAGATATCACTCTAGTAACGGACAGACATACGGTGGGCGAGGTGGCTCAAATTATGAACAAACACCTCCAACCACTGGGACAGACCATAGAAAACGCACAGGTAATGGCTCACTTGTCGTCTGTTCAGTCACAAAATGAATGCCAATTTCATATTATTTTTGCAATGAAAAACAGTCATTGAATTAATGATAATACGCATACAAGTTTGAACAATCAACAAATGAATGTTTTACTTAGAAAATGAATAGTTCTTTTTGCACAACAATTACGTTGAAGTCTACTTTTGATCAATAAACTCCAATTATACGCTCCACATGCAAAAGGACCATACAATGATTTGCACCAATAACCAATACTCTAGTTTTGATGATTAATGATAGCAAGACAAAGGCACCTGATCATACTCTCTAAATAAAAAAGGGCTGCGTTAAAGCACCCTTTGAAGAGCCATATGAGGGACAACTCTTTTTCGAGTGGTCTTCCACTCTTTCAGATTGACGTTTGCATCTGTTTGAGTGATTTTTCACTCTGTCCTGGAGTGAAACCTCTATACAAGAGTGAAATAACCACCAATCTTTTTAAGGAGCCATTGGAGGGACACCTCGACATGTAAAGAGTGGTGTTTTTCACTATTTTACATTTAGAGAGTAAACTTTCATAGAAGCAATAGTGAGAAAAGACTCTTGACACAATCATCACAAGAAATTGTTATTCATTGATACTTTTAACATTGTTGTTTTTCCTTGGCAGTTCACACTTGACGATTTACGAGAAAAGTACAAGACCCATCTCGGCATCGAGACATTGGCCAACTGGTACAAGTTCATCCTGGCGGGAGAGGCATATCCCGGGTATGCCAAATACATGGACATTGAAGAAAGCAGGAAGCTAATGCCGTCAGCTAAAACATTCGATGAATGGGTTGAAGAAAACAAGGAGGCAATTTCTGCTGTTCTTGATCCACCTGATAAACCTATGCGGTTATAGATGATGAGATACGCCATTTTCATCTGCTATAAAAACAGGAAATTTTTGCTTCTACTGAATTGTTGTTGAGTGACTGTTATATTTTGTGAAATAATTCCAGTTTGCTAGAGACATGGAAGAGCAGTTTCAACAGAGGGCGTTTTGACATGCGTAAGACTTGGCAGGCATTATTGTTTTCATAAATCGCAGGCGGACCTGTCAGCGAAATTAGTATACAACTGTACAAAGCTTCCTCCTGTTGTAGAGTTGGGCTACTCGCACGGTAAATAATAATAGCAATCAATTGGTATCACTACATTGTATATAAAACTGATATAGGAACATAATCATTAGGTAATACTTGTAGGCTACTCGAAAGGGTTAGAAAATTGCTTGCTGTGAATTTTTTTTTTTACAATGTGTACTGTGAATGATTCCCGACTCCGTTTACAGGAATTACAACAAAACTTACCCGCAGTTGCCAGCACGACCAGCCGACTGTATGTACCGCATTCCCTTTGCATCCGTAAACGTAATGTTACGAAATATAAGGTAGAAATGATGGTTAATAATACTAATTAATAACAGAGCGACAGAGCTATGCGATGTACAAGTTCTTAGTTTTGATACTTGTAGACTTCATTGTGTGGGACACTTTTTCTTGCACTGTTGCGCGGTTGTGCGATGCCGAATCACCATCTTGGTAATTACTGCGCGCAGCAATTTCTGCCCACTTTTAATTCATGCAACTGTTTCACAAATTACATTCCATGAGACCTACATGGATTTTCAATTTGAAAAAAAAAAAAAAATATATGGTAAACAAAACGGAAAATGATTGCTGTAAATTAAAATTTGCTAAAAGCAGGGACCTCTTTTATTACGCGCATGATTATTTACGGTGCGAACAAATTCTGCATCTGTCCACCTGTTGTTTGTAGCACTATTGGCCAATCAGAAGGCAGGGCTCATTAATGCAACAGTTTCATTGGTTTACAACCTTATACTATTGTTTACACATAATGGACTTATGTTAATTCCACACTAGGCACAACTTGATTCGTCCTAGTACAATAAAGCAAAGATTTAGTTCAATATGATGCATGTGTTGCAACTAACTCCTGTTTTATTTCTGAAAGCGAGTATAAACATGTTAAGCCTAATTTTATGATAAAAAGGATAATAAGTTACAGAAATACTGTGTGAATAAAGTGTTTGTTAGTATCTTTGACAAAAATGTTTGGAAGGATTTATTAAAGATGCTACAACCGTTTTTGTGTGGTTTCTTTTGCCTGTTTGACCTGAAAACTTATATTTGAATTTGAAACAGCCATGACATGTTTACTGCAATGAGCAGTGTTTTTATCAAACCATTAAATCAAGTATTCACCCTAAAACTGCATGTAAGCAATTTTGATAGAAACTTTAATGGTAACTTGTAGATACCAAAATCCCTCACATTAAAAAATACCAATAAGGTCACCAAAAATAGTTCACTTTTGGATTAAAAATCCCTTTTCCATTACTTATGCAGTGTTCAGTTAAAAAATATTTTGTTTTCCCGCCAAAGAAGCAGCTAATGTTGAATCACAGCCTCGTCCCATGGACCATGGATATTTCTGAAGGAAGGAAACAAGAAACACAAAAATTGAAATGTCATTTATTAGTTTTAACCAGGGCCCAATTTCAAAGAGCTGGTTATGTAGACAATATTGCCGAACAATTTTCTGCTAAGCAGAAATGATCATGATACCAATCAAAAATTGTAAGGGTAATTAATAATATAATAATAATAATAATAATAATGAAAACCGTTCTCATATAGCGCATATGAGCGTGATGTCACTATGAGATGTAAAAGGAAATCAACAATTATTGTACAAAGTAAACAGATATGTTTTTAACCAGGTTTTAAATTATTCTGATGTCTCAGCCTGTTTGACAACCTCTGAAAGACACAACTGAACTGTCGCATATTGGAAAGAGCGGGAACCATACGACTTGGTTTTGAGGGTAATTTTGCAATGCTCAGATAATTTGTGTGCTTAAACGTCTCTATGAAATTAAGCCCTGTGCGGCAAGCCACATGTATTTGCAAAGTTCAACAAAGCTATTAGTAAAGAAAAAAAATAGAACTCACTTTTTGAAAAGTTGTAACCGTATCAGGCAAACAGGAACAAGGAAAGTAATGGCAAGATCAATGAAGACGATGATAATGGCCGCTATGTTACTCACTGTTACCAAGGCAACGAATGCAACGATAACCGACAACAATGTTAATGGAGTCTGGGATCTCGGAATGCAAACCTAAAAAGACAAATGTATTTAAAGGGCATGAATACCTCTGACTTCTGGAACTGTTCAATTGTTTTAATCCCACATATAACAAGTTATGTAGACTAATACAATGAAACTAACCTGTGGAAATTTCATTTAAAGATGTGGTAGCAGTTTTGAGATATCAATGAATATCAGTGGCGGTCTAGTGCACACAGGAAGAATCAGTAATTAAATCAGAGAAAAGTTTCAGACAGTTACCTTAAGTTTTCGTCTGAGTTCAGGCCAGAGTGCAAACAACTGCATAGCAACAGTGACTGTGGCAAAGGCATGGAGAGTAGTAGGAAGTCTGGATGCCAGACAAACCGATGCAAATATAGATGCACATAGTGAGACAGGTCTCCTTCCCCTGAAATATTACAAGAATGTAATGTAAAATCGGTTTAACTCGAGATGTTGTTATAAAAAAAAAAAAAAAAAACTCATGTCCAACTATTTCCAGGCATTGCAACCCCATTATGAGGTTATTTTTCCCCAAAATGTGAGCAACATTGTGTTGATATCCTGGTGGCACGGTTGGCTTGTGGGTAAAGCGCTCGCCTCTCACCAAGGTGACCCGGTTCGATTCCCGGCCAGGGCCATAATGTGAGTTGAGTTGTGCGTTGGTTCTCTGCTGTGCCACAAGGGTTTTCCAGACTATCCGGTTTTCCTCCCTCAGGAAAAATTAAACACTTTCGATCTTGGCTGTGCTCCGTGGTCATAATGTGTCGATGTGGCTGGCAGCCAAAGGCGCCCTTGCATGCCTGCTTCTCGAACATGTTGTAGCCGCGTTCTTCGCAATTCAGCTCTTAGCTGCGAGTAAGGATGATTAGCCCCCCAAATTATTTATTTATCCTGTTTTAATGTTAATTTGATTACATCTGCATTATTGCTGTAAATAACAGTGCTACATGTTCCCATAAATAAGATTAAATCAACCATTTTTTACAGGAAAAAATAAATAAAACTGAAGTCATACCTTGTTTCCGTTGTCACATAATCATGAAAGAGCAGATTTCCTAAAAGCATAAATACCTACAAAAAATAAAGTCGAATGTAAATTAAAAATTTATAAAAACAGCATTAATTTGAAATGTTTGGACGCTTATAAGATTGGTATGCTTGTCCCAATGATAAACATTTGTCATTTAGACCTGCATCTACACACCCTACACAGTTTAACATATTTCTGATTTGGGATTGTAGAAGACATAGGCATTGTTAGGGTTAAAGGAACAAACTGGGTCAACAAATATTAAATGTTACTTAATACTTACAGTCATTGCATAGATAGTGTCGGTACTAACGGTATCAGTCAATGTTTTCAGGATCGGTGACAAACCATATGAAAAGGCAACAAAGATGGCAGTACTTTTAACATCATCCAAGCCTGTAATAAAAACACCAAAATCCCTCAAGTAAGTTCGGCATCACTATTAATAATATTAATAAATAATAATAAGCTGGCATTTAAACGCGCCTTTTCCAGAGGTCGCAAAGCACGTAACAAAATCAAACTCAAAAATGGCCCAAAATAAAAACCACTAACAACGAATGTACTCATTAAAAAAATAAAAAAAATAATTGGCATTTTCCAGTACAAAATAATTTCAAAACTTTTAAAATAAGAATAGAGCCCCAGACTGGGGATATTTGGTACTTACGGGATCTTCCGCTCTCCTTCCGATCCTGCCCTCCATCGATGACATCATAGAGAATATAGCCAATCAGAGACAACCCAGCGTTGACGTACAGCAGATTGACTGGAGAGAGCAATTCCCGTTGCATATACACAAATAAAACCACAAAGATGCAGATACTACAAAAAAGTGACAAATTGAAAAGAAGAACAAATTAGTCATAAACTGTTTTGATATTTGATATTTATTTGATGTTTATTTGATGTTTAATAGAAACAAAAGAACACAAATTGTAGCCCGCAGCTGCAGGCCAAATTGTGTTTGTTTTAAAATATATTGCTTTTAATTTACACACATTAGAAATTATAATCACAGAGAAAACCAACAAATATATAAAAACATTAAAAAGTAACTCCTCAAAAAATGCATTCCACTCGTTAGACATACCTACTTATTTGTTGAGTCACAACGCCTGATTCCCGCACCACATGCCACAATTCATACGTAGTTTCTGCATAAACAATAAAACAAACAAACAAACTTGTGAATGTTAACTAAGACAAACAACAAGTAAATAAGTTGAATTTGAAAAGGAAAATAACTTTCAACACACAAAAAACACTGAATACAATTTTTCCCCCATGATACATCACATCAATAAATATAAAGTACAAGTATATTTGCTATTCAAAATCATTAGAAATCTGAATAAAAATTTTTCAAATTTGAAATAATTTTTTTCAAAATGTACCTTTTCTCTTCAACTCCCCAAGGAAGGATTCATCAACGTAGTTATCCGGAACACCCTGGTCTTTATACAAGACTTTCTGCCACCTTGGACGATAATTATTGCCTATTCCATTGTCCATCTTCCGTTCCACTATCTCTACTACTACACCAACAAGCCTATCACTATCAATAAAGTACACAGAAGACAAATGCAATTCTAGAGCAGTGTCTTACCAACTAGACTACCGAGGTTGCCCGGTAGCTAGAGGCAGTTCGAATCCTTCCTATGTTTTGGCAGCGGGTACTGCAAATATAATAGATGTTAAATTGATTTAGATTTAGATGTAATATTCCCCTAATAAGATTTAGATTACTGAACCGTTCAATATGAACTGTGCAGTCGATGAGCTGAAAACGATCCCATGGGCGCAGCCATCTTGTTATTGAGGAGTTATTAAAAACAAACAAACGCATTCTTTCACTGGTAATCAGAAAACTAACTCATTGAATTTTGTGAGATGTGCTGGATTGAGTACCAGTTGTGTGTTTATATCTGACGTCACGCTTCTTAGCGACGAAGCAGCACCAGCAGAGCGATGGCGCTATGATTGGGAGTATTTCATCTGGTAAGATTCTCGATAGTGTTCTATCTAGTTTATTTGTTGTCCATAGTAGTTCCTTCGTTTATTTTTGTGAAACTGATTATGTATTGAATACCTAGATAGGTAAGTACTGACAGAAATATTTCAGAACGTACTGAAAAACAGAAGAAACAAAACCATTATGATGATTAGATTTAGAACAAGTTAGTGACTTTGTGCACTGCACACAAACTGCATGTTTTTGTGTGGACAGGAGGGGTGGGGGAAGGGATGTGTAAGGGGGGGGGGGTTGATAAATTTACTCAGAAGAAAAACTGAACAACCTGAAATCCTGACAGACATGATGATTAGAAATGCAATTGTATTATTTTACTGGCTAAAATTATTAAAACAAATAGGCCTAGCTAGGCCAAAGGCAAAGAAAATAATAATAATTAATTTTTTTAAATATTTTTTTATAAAAATAAGTCAAAAAAGAGCTTAATATCCCGGCCCCTCTCCCTTGCCTCGTCTTGGCACACAATGCATTGATTGCCTGAGTGAGATGCGAGATCTAGTCCAGTGTAGTACAGTACTACAGTAGTTAGTAGAATGGTTCTCTGAGATCCAGGTAAAAGCAAAGTGCTATTTTTTAAAATAATTCTGTTATAAATCACCCTTGAAATTGTCAAACTGTTCAATAAGTTTTATTAATTTGCTATCACTGCATAATTTGTCTTAATTTACTTTTTTATACCAAAATTCATCCAAGATTTTTCTTGTAGACATGTGACCTGCTGCAGGTATAAAACAAGCTATTATAGTATTAACCAGTTTTGTAACAATAACTTAAAAAAATACTTTTTTTTTTTTTTTACAGATGCTGACAATTGCAAGACATGAGTTAAACTCAGGTTGGATTGAACGCGGATACACACTTATAGACAAAAAGATGAAATAACAGCCGAGCACTCGGACGTACTTGATGGACCTTCTTGAACCTCAGTTTTGAATTTAAAAGTTGAGAAAAGCGACATTTACTCAGTCAGTGAACTTGAATCTTTGGCAGAAACATGCCACCCAAGAAGAAAGGAGGCAAGAAGAAGGGGAAGAAAAGTGGGAAAAAGAGCGGAAAGAAATCTGCGAGGGCTTCCTCAGCGCCCTCGGGGGCCAACCTGACCGAGGTCAGTAAGGAATTTTTCCTGATACAGATACGCGACTTAGAGCAGAGGCTGTTTAGGTGAGTAATTTTAATTTTGTCGTTGCTACCCCCAACTTGATAGAACGTGTCATGGCCGATAGGTCTAGGGCACCAGACTTGGCTGAGTTATTGCAATGTGGGTTCAAATCCTGGTCCCGAAGCTTTTTTCGTGAAAAATGCTTAAAGCCATTGGACACTTTCGGTAAACAGTATTGTCCAAGGCCCACACATCGTGTATCACAACTTCTATATAAAATAACAAACCTTTGAAAATTTAGGCTCAATCGGTCATCTGAGTCGGGAGAAAATAACGGGAAAACCCACCAATGTTTACGCACGTTTCGCCGTGTCATGACATGTGTTTAAAATAAATCCGTAATTTGATATTGTTTTAATGTTTTCTCAAAAAGTAAAGCATTTCATGGAATGATATTTCAGGAGAAGTCTTTCACCATTACCTTCTGTTTTTTTTCTGTACTGAAAGTGTCCAATGGCTTTAATGCTTAAGCAATTTTTGTTTGTGCTATAGTTAGGACGAAAATTTGCTTTCCTTTAAGCAGCGCTATGAAAGTGGACCCTGACTTTTAACTTATTGTAAGTGTACTGTTGTCTCTGCTAAATGTTTCCTCTAAAATTATTACAAGATCATTCATCTTTACAACACAGATACCAAAGAAAATGCGATGAACTTGAGGTAGCAAACGGAGAATTCAGGGCCCAGTATGATCAGATGGGCACCGACAAGAAGGAAATCGTCTCCTTCTTGAAGAAGCAGCTTGAGCAGCGACAGAATGACATCGCTGATCTGAACGATCGCCTCGTCGGCCTCCAACAGATCAAGGATGCAGAGAAGGATGCTTACGAGCAGCAGCTCGCACAGCTCAGAACGGAGTTCCAAGAAACTAAAGATCAGCTCACATCAGAAAACATGATTCTGAGTAAGAAATATTACTATAATAGTTAGACCCATACAACTTTGAGAAATATGCATTTGAACAGTCAGTGTATGATGTCACAAAGTTCAAATGGTACCCTCAACAGAGGGAGACATTTCATTGGCTTATAATTGTGCGTTTCTATCGTTAGTCCTCAGCGAGGGTGGTATACGCTAAGTGTCTTTTGCAGGGCAAAATAACTGTTTTTGTAGTAAATTGGTAAGATGGATCAACTTTTGCACCTCGACAGAAATGGAAAGAACCATGGCAACAGTTGAAATTTGTACCATACACATTTGTTTTTGTGGTACAACTTGTTAAACTTCTAACTTCCCTTGCCTTAAAGGTGGAAAGCTTGCATCGTTGGAAGAGTTCAAAGTTCAGAAGGAGGATCTTATGGCCAAGTTTGCACAGATGGAGCAGGAGCTCGACAATCAGCAGACGGAACACAAGGAACAGATCTACCAGCTGGAGAGGAAACAGGTGGTCGACAAAGACAGGTGGGTACACAGTCTGTAATTGGTCAGTGGTTAAAGGACACAGTCTGTGATTGGTCAGTGGTTAAAGGACACAGTCTGTGATTGGTCAGTGGTTAAAGGACACAGTCTGTAAATGGTCAGTGATTAAAGGACACAGTCTGTGATTGGTCAGTGATTATTAAGGAACTTATACCTTCTTTTTGTTTACCATTTGATTGTTATAATCCTATATTATTGATTGTAGCTATATATTGTCATAAAACTGACCTGTGAAAATTTAATTTCAAAAGGTAGTGTTTTTAAGATATCGCAAAAAATCCGGAGTGGTTTTCTCCAATTGGATTACACAATCTGAGAAACGTATCTTACCGTAGCGTTTCTCAGATTTATATTTTGGGGGATAACTGATATCTTTTTCCATAGAGCCACATTTCTTGAAAATTACATGATTTCATGGGTTTGCAGGGAATTTTGGTCGTGCGAACTCCAAATTATTAGCCACTCTTCACTTACACAGCAAGTTGAGAAATTTTGCGCTTGTAAAGGGAGCCGAGAACGGTGATTGTAAGCGCAGATTTCTGTTGTAGGCAGAGCAATGAAATTGGGCCCTGAAATCTTATGAACTCTAGATCTCCTAAATGAGTACAAAAGTTAAATGTTTAGTGTTATGTTTCTCTGAACAGGTTGAAACGAGAGATGGTCCTGCGCGTCAATCAAGTCGCCGCCGAATTCCGTAAGGTCTCCAATAAGCAGATGGCCGACACCACCAAGCGCACCATCCGCGAGAATGTTAGCATCCATGCCCAGCTGTCCAAGATGTCCGACAAGACGATGGAGTTGATCGAAGAGAATGAGCAGCAGCAGGCCAAGGAGAAGAAACAGCTGCAGCAGCTGGACATGTTGGAGAACAACGAGAAGGAATTGGCTAAGAAGAATCACAGCAATCAAAAGGTAGAAATAGTTTTTGGATACCTACTTGCACACTTTTAACGCCTTCAGCCCCTTTGTTTGTGTTTTGACAAAAAAAATTATATTAAAGAAGAAGAAGTCTGTCTCACCAAAAACAAAATGTATCTTGCGGATTTGTATTGCCTTAGTGCATCCCAAAAGCATGACTGATACTATCAAGAGTCATTATAGGCGATTGCCTCCATGCCCTTGGTGCCCTTGTGCCTTTGTGGCCTTCATTCCCAGTGCAATTTCTCTCATTATGAGCTGCCCTTTACTTTAAGGAAAATGTGCCTTGCCCTGTCAAGAAAGGGAGAGTCACCATGAGGAAGTTACCCTTCAAAGGTTAAAGTTTAAAAGCGCATCGAGCGTCTTTTAAGTCTGATTTTGGCGCTATATAAATACTGTTTATTATTATTGTTATTATTAAATGTTGCTTCACTATGTTGTCACCACAGGTCATTCGCATGCTAACAGAGAAAGCCAAGCAGCAAGAAGCACTCATCATCGACCTGGAGGAGCATGAGAAAGAACTCCTGGAGGTGGAAGCGGAGGCTGCTCTCCTCCGGCAGCAGACGGAATCATCTCGCGAAGAGATGCAGTCCATGGGTAAAGAGATCGAGCAACTCGAAGACAGGATAGAGCTGATGGAGAAAGAGAAGAAGGAGATTCTGAAGAATAAAGAACGGCTTGAGAGGATACTAGCTGAAGCGGCATACTCAATGCATAGGATACTTACAGTAAGTACTCTTGAATATCTGAGTAGATTCTGCAGACTCTCTTCAGATGGGAGTCTAAGCACGGAACAATTTTGCTTTAGCAGGTTAAAGTCTCTAGCCAAAATACTGAGCCCTTAACTTGAGCAAAATTTTCATAGAGCTGCTTAAGCACAAAAAGGTGGCTAAGCACAACAACAAAAATTCCTCACTAGAATGAGGTTCCCATCCAATATAGCGTGTACCATTTTTAACTGGTTAGAGTTTGCCCTAAACTTTTTCATTGACTGGCCTTAAGGACCACTAAGTTTGTAATTTCACTGGTCTGTTCGCTCTTCTCCAGTCCAAGCGTTATATTAAAGAGAGTTGCTTTTTAACACTGAACTAGTAGCCAGCAGGACATAATTCTGACTGGTCCTCAGGTGTCTTATCTGGTATTTGGCCGTTGGACCACGGTTAAGAGAGAACGCTGCTGGTATCCGGAAATTTTTTTCCTTAGCATAAAGCTGCTATTTGTTGCTTACTTAAGTAGCTCTATGAAATTTGACCCAGTAAAGCAACTCTACACTTTCGAACTAAGTTTTTACTGCTTCCTTAAAGTAAGATTATTTATTTGAACCCATCAGTCGAGGCCAGAGGAAGGTGACGTCGAGGATGCAGACGAGGACGATGGGATTGAACAGCGTGACAGCATGCTTGAAAACCTCCTGGTCATCCTCAACAGTGCCGCTGCCATCGGAGTTGGCCCATCACCAGCGAGCTTCTTGAGGGAAGAAGAAGCCATGTATCGGACGAAGAGTAGGCAGTCAAATATACCAGGATCGGGCAAGGGATTTCAACCAGGGTGAGTGAAAACTGTAGTGGCGAGTCTTGCTGACCCACTCTCAAGATACATTTAATAAACAGCAAAATTCAGGACATACTTTTAAGAAGTCCAGGGGCAAATTTCTTAGCACTGCTTAACAAGAAGCACATTTTTGTGGTCAATGTAGCGGAACAAATTGCTGAAGCCTAAGCGTATTTCATAGGTTTGCAAGAAAACGAGGCGGCAGGCTTGTACAATTACTGTCAATTTGCATTGTTACATCATTCCTGTGCTTACGGTCAGCAGCGCTATGAAATGGAAACTCGCACAGTAAGTAGTTAAGCAGCTCTGGGAAATTGGGCACAGAGATTTAACGTGACGAACTTGTCACATGTTTATACGTAGCTGTTATCATCTTTGTGTAATACAAACTTGAGACAAAAACATGACTGAGTATTTTGTGAACATTATAAAACTGATGTGTAAACAAATTTCTAAGGGACAAATTTCTAAGGGATTGTATTGCTGGTATTTACCATTTTAGAAAGTAATTCCAAGTATTTTGTTTATCACCTATAGCGTGGCACCCCTCTCACCGATCGCCAAGGGTCATGCACCACTGCCCCATTACCAACTGGGAGACCTTGGTCTGGTGCCCAGACCCAAGCCTGCATCCTTCCAAGCTGATAAGATGAGGCAGCTATCAGCAACGAGTCGGTTGAACAGACTACATGGAGTCAAGACACGCTCTGTTGGGATCCAATCATCAAGTGGACCACAGGTAGAAAAAAAACTTCTTTTTCTTCCTCCAAAACGAAAATTCTGAATAAACATGAAACACACCTGGGTGTGATTAGAACCCACTACCTTTGCATTGCTTGAGAAGTGAAGTTAAAAACCACAAGTTCCCTTGAATCACTTAACGGATGTAGTAGTCCTGGCTGATTTCCTACCTTCAACCCAGGTAGTAGTTTATAAGCAGGACAGTTCTTTTCAGAACTAAGTAATCGCCCGAATTCTGAAAACTACTCCACGGCAGTAGAATCAAAAGCAAGACCTAGTTCCCAAAAGAACAAAATCCACAATTTTGACGAGACCCCCACATGTCTACTGTTCGAGAACGGCCCTTTCTAGGGTTGAAACGTCTGCCCATTAACTATTTTTGCATTTACTCCATAGTTCCTTTTGCTTTATAAGCAGTTTGCAAGAGGTCATTCTATTTTCACAAAACAAGTCTATCAATAAAAAAGTCAGTAGAAACCAATTTTAACCTAGTACTTCAATAACAACTTTTTGTTACTGATTTTCTCTCACCTTTTAGACACTGTTCTACTCTGACCAGCTTCTTGGAGGAGGGACAAGCGCAGCTACATCAGCTCTAGTCAATGAACTCGCCATTAAGGGCCGCCGTCCATTAGGTCCAGTCAGAGCCCAAAGGAATGTTTCAAAATCACTGGTGCTTTAAGACTGGACTTAATAATATCTTCTTTGGACCGCTATGATGCCGCCATCTTCCCCTGTATGAAAAATTACAACCATAACAAAAATACTGTTATTCATAACATAGAGAAGATTCTCCAAGTGCCCAATTTCATATTGTACAATTTCTTCTCTAACTTTATTACCCATTGAACATTTCTCCCCGCAAAATGGTGTTTTAAATGCTTTCATGATGGTTTGTATATGGAGGGGTGACTTAGTTAGGGGGCAACTTTGTAGCGGTGACTTTGTAGTGGGCGACTTTGCTTTGGGTTGAGATCACTGGTATTCAACTTAACCATTGCCCCAACCTAACCAATTTGAGTCAGGTTCTAAAACTGTAATGTACAAATATTTCATCATGTTGAACAGTATGTCACAAATAAATCCTGCTTATTTCTATTGTGTAGCTTTGTTTTTGTTAAGATGATTAAATAATAACAATTAATAAAAACTTATACTTGATGTTTTGGCCTTCAATTATGCTTTGTTACTCATAAAAGTTCCGTCCAAATTATCTTTATTTCCATTGAAGAAATGAGTTGTAAATAACAGTGCCCTATTCTCCTGCTATTTTTTAAATTGCTTGTACATAATGTATATACATGTATTTTGTGAGTAACTTTACTGTGTTGAATAAATTTGAATCAATGCTAAGGACCAAAATTGTGTGTGTATTTATCATTTTGTTGTTAACATATCTTGAAGGGCAGTAACATTTCACAGATCTGCTTAAGCAGAAAACATTTGGTTAGAAATGTTCTGCTAAGCAAAAGTTAGCAGGATACCAGCCACAGATAGTACATAATGGGGTCAAATTTCATAAAGCCTTTAAGCGGAAAATACTGCTCAGCAGATTTGTTGCTAAGCAATAAATGAATTTGAACCTTTGGCAACTTGAAACTTTTTGCAGGTATTTCTTTTTCAGCCAAGCAAGTTCTTTTTCTGTGCTCAGCAAGTTATTCTGCTTAAAGTCTTTATAAAATTATACCCTGATGTTTTAGCTAGGAGCCGTGAGTTTTGAAAATTTCTCATCATTTTTTATTTTTGAATGTTTTTTTTAATTTTGCAAATAAAGGTCTACTTAAATATTATAACACAAACATCAAACGACAATCCCCTTATTATTATTAGAATAATTAAATTGGAATCAGGAAAAAACAGATACACACGATAATGTGTGTAGGCCAGAAAACGGGGTTACATTTAGTCGCGGGCTTTCTGAATTTTGTTTTTCGGCGTTCCATACTACCAAATGCTCCGGAAAGTTTTATATTATAGAACATGTAGTATGTGTCGATATAAAAGCACACCTTTAATTATACTCCACAAACAAAATAAATGTTGAGTAATGTGAAAAATAGTAATAAAACAAATTTATTTTGTACAAATATTTTACAGACATTTCTAAAAGCAAAATTTAAAGAAACGCCAACTACACGTTTATAACTTATTGGATGAGCGTTCGTCTGTTTGTTGAATCATTACTCGATAATTGATTGATGCGTCTGTAGCAACGGGGACACCTGTCGTGCAAAGTGTAAGTAGAGACCCTTAAACAAAACATTTTTTAGGGAAACTGTTTGATCTAAAAGGGATTTTTTTTATGCAAAGGTTGCAGCTGTTTAACATATATGTTGAAACTTGATGTGTTTGATATGAGTTTTGAATACTGTTTTCAACAACAAGATATGCCATTGCTCGCACTCGGCAGGCAGTCAATGTATGCTGTGCCAAATGGAACGAGCAAGATACTTCTTCGTGATGATTTTTTTCAGTACAAAGAGTGCGAATAAAATATGTAAGATATGCCGATTTTTAATTTTTTTAATAATTAATTTCATAACGAAGGAGTAATGGCAGGTAGTTGTCTGATATCAAATCATTATGGAAAATTTTGAATAACTTTCTGTATGGCGCCACCACTTTTATTTTTACAAAAAGGGATATCTCATTGAGGTAAAATAGATACTATATTATTTCATATCGAATGAAAAAGTGGTTGCGCCATACGGAAACTTTTCCAAAATTTTCAACAGTATTGTAAGGTAATAAGTTTAATTTATTTATCATTCATCTATTTTTACATTGCAGTTAAATTTTGGAATAATCGTTCAAGATGGTGATGGTAATTGCAGTGTTCGGTGCCTCAGGCACGCTGGGAAACTCTGTGGCACGAGCATTATTGAGAGATTCAACGCACTTTCAAGTGCGCGCAGTGACACGCAATCCGAACAATCCTGACGTATTGGCCTTAGCAGACAAGGGAGCAGTCGTCATCAAGGCTGATATGAATGATCGGGAAAGTCTGGTTCCTGCGCTTAAAGGAGCAGACGGGTGCTTTGTAGCAACTAACGTACCATTTTCAGATCCGATGTGTCAGGAACTTGAATACCAGCAGGTGGGTTCACTTTACTCGTAGAACAGTAAGGTTGGTTCCACTATCATGGAGACAAATACTGGAACGAACCTCGATAGTTCTAGGAGAAGGTTCACAATATGAAATCAAGGGAAGTTATTATATATCTTCAAAAGTGACTACATGTATACGTTTAACGTGTAGGCCTGAAGATGAGAAGTAGAATCTGATGATGAAGAAATGTCATTTTGTGGGGTGGAAAACCCCACACGAGGAAAGCCACACTATCAAGGGACTGAAAACCCAATCCACATGCAAGGCATGGATCCAAAGTGGGATTCGAACTGAGGTCCACAGAGGTGTAGGCTGGGAAGTAGTATCAATATAAAGCCACTTTAATTCCTTGTAATTGAAATTCTTCATAAACCTTCAAATTTGCGATGTTATTAATCAGGCAGTTGGCAATATAACATTAAAATAGGATCTGGCATTAAAATTTTCAACAGAAATTCTTGTGAAAATTTCACCCCTGTTCTGTTTTGGCTTGTTTCTCCATACTGATATTTCCAAACAAAAACAGCAATATAAAATAAAATAGAATCTGGCATTAAAATTTAAAACAGAAATTTTTGTGAAAATTTCAACCCTGTTCTGTTTTTGCTTGTTTCTCTGTACTGATATTTCCAACAAACCACTCATTTAGCTTGATCGCGTCTCATATATTTTAACAGGGAGAATGCGTGGCTGACGTTTGCATGGCCATGAAGGTAAAACACATCGTCTTCAATGCTCAAAGTCACGTCAGCAAGGTCATCGGAGTGAAAGCCAGACACTACGACGCAAAGGCCTACATTAATGAC
Source organism: Asterias rubens (assembly GCF_902459465.1). Lineage (NCBI taxonomy): Eukaryota > Metazoa > Echinodermata > Asteroidea > Forcipulatida > Asteriidae > Asterias > Asterias rubens. Next base: position 1,860,768 of record NC_047080.1, read on the forward strand.
TACATGAACGAAAGGGAACTTCCACTCACCAGTGTTATCCTCCCATTTGCGTATGAGAACTTCCTCGGGGAATTCAAGCCGGAGAAATACCAGCAGCATGAGTACACCATTGGTAGGTTTCTGGCATGTTGTCTGTTGCTGGGGGCTGATCTGGACTCCTCAGCCAGTGTAATTTTGTTCAATGCATTGTGTATCTGGATGAATCTGCTACTCACTGAAAAGAGAGTGAATGTTTTGCGTATTTAATGTGAAATATGGACTTGACAAACCAGCAGGTCCTGCTGGGTAATCACTTGAAAAAGGTTAAAGGGCAAACCCTTAATTGCCTTGTTATATTTTATGAAAAATAGAATTAGCTGTTGCAAACTGCTTACCAACCAAAAAGGCCTATTGTAAAAAATAATGCCCAAAATAGTTAATGGTCTGTTGTTTCCACCCTAGAAGAGTCTTTCTCAAAGATTTAGAAGAAAACAATAAAGAAAACAAAATTACCTGAAATGAAAACCAGCTTTTGTATTTTTGTTTTTATAAATAGTGAAGTTTAATCATAACTTTTAAATTGTATTATTGTCAGGTATACCTATGGGAGACCTGCCCCTCAGCATGATGAGTGTCAAGCAACTAGGGGAAGCAGTGTATTTCATCTTCTGCAACCGTGCCAGCACCGTCGGAAAAACCTTCTCCCTAGTTGGTGACAAGCTCACAATAAAAGAAATTGCTTCCACTTTGACGTCGCACCTCAGACCTAATGTTGTCAGAGATATGAAGGTAATTTCGGGATGCCCTGGGATTTTTTAATGCAATTCTGTCGCAAACATGGCTAACATCCAGTGAACAGGGGCTACAAGGAGACAAATATTTAAAGATGAAAATAACTTGGGGAGCTGAAGATTCAAAGGATACACCTATGTATTAGAAATGCAGAGTACAAAAGACAGCAAAAAAGAGTGAACAAAAAATATCTTAATTTCCTAATACCCATTTTCTTGTTTTCTTTTATTTTCTGAAACAGATTACACTTCCGGAATTCCAGAAGCAGAACTGTTTGAACCCTGGCAATGATGACATCACCAACATGTTTGACTTTTTGCATAAAGTCACCCAAAGGTTCAGCATTGAGACTTCAAGAAAACTAATCCCTGACCTTTTGACCTTTGACCAGTGGGTGTCTCAGAACAGGGAAACTATTTTAAAGCTAATTCTGAAATGAATTGTTTTCTAAGGTACAATTTGGCCGTTGAAAAAAAGGACATAGTTGGCCTCTGACAGGCACCCCCTGAACAAAGATTTTGAAAAATATGGAGACCACTTACCAGGATGGCTGGAAGGGCAAAGTTGGTAGAGCGTCCACATGTTAATTCAGAGGTTACAGGTTCTAACCCTGTTGTCTTCAATTTGTTTTGACCCCCAAATTTAATTTAAAATATCCTGTTCGTTTCCCTTGTCAATTGCTTTGATTAACTTTCAAACAATAAGCCACAAGGGAAACTGCGGGGTAAATTTAAAATGATGTGGGGTTGAGAAAGAGTGTGACTTGAACCACTGACCTCTGGATTGTTTTTTAAATTAAGTGCCAATATACTTGTGTCATATTCTGATTTCATTGGTTTATAGAAAATATTCCAACAACCGTCCAATTGTACGTCTCATTTTACATTTTTTATAAACAACATACCTGAAATTCAGATGTATATATATTTGTCAGCAATGATATTCATTATAAATGCGTGTTAAATGTACATTCTTTTTGTGTGACCATTGCAATAATAACGATCTTTCTAATTGTGATAGGACTAAAATTGGAAAACATGATGATTTTTAAAAGGATTCCAGCAACAGTGCAGAGGAAAATCATGTCCCAGAAAACAGAGGTGTATTTAACATTGAAAGAATTGTATAATACTAAATTGAATTAGTAAAAAGGTAAAGTAAAGACCTCATAAAATGATGCAACAGTTTTGGTAATTTTTTCTCAAATTGTCAAATTTAAAATTTAGATTTATACTGGTTTTTGTTAGAAAAGTATACTTTTTAAGGATTTCATGGTTAAATTTTGGCTTAACCTATAACTGTATTTGTATTTGTATATTTTGAATCATTATTTACATTGTATCTTGGCAATAAAAGATATGGTAAAATGAACTATAATTTTCAACTATTGTTTCACTTGTATTATGTTTGCAGCATTCTTCTTTGCAGAAAGAAATCGGTGAAAACATTTTATGCCCATTTTGCTGTCCATACAAAAAAAAACGCGGAACTAAATTATAAATAACCTCAACTGCTGTTCTATGTACACTGGCATTTACCACAACCTGATGAAACAGCCGTATAAAAAAGTCGTAAACAAACAATTAAAGAAAAGTTAGATTTCACTTCCTGATTTGCAATACAATTGTTTTGTGATTTGGAGAATCTGGACGGCTGAAGGACTAAAATTGGACTTACGGGAATTCCCGAATTATTTTCGGGAGATATTCATTGATAACTTCTTGTAAAAAAAGGTGATTCTGTGTACTGGCTATGTTAGTTTTCCATTACACAGGATCCGGAAATGTGGTCTGCCTTGCCTGCCCGCAGTTGAACTATAGGGACAACCAGGAAACCACGAACTCAAACTAGATTATAGCACACACAGACTGAATATTGTGACTGATTATTGGTGACGTGTGTGGTTCCGGCGGCAAATGTCAGAACTGGACAACTGAGTTCCAGTTGTCTTTTCTCTGGCACTTTCACAGTTACTAAAAGTTTAGTATTCCTTGTTTTATGATCTGTGTCTGAGTTGCACTCAACAATCACTTGAGGATATCCTGCTGATTTATCAACTGTGTTGTATTTATTTACTTGTTAAGTTCAACCCTTACTCTATGGTTCAACTGACTGTGGGTTTATGATTGAGACAATGAGTTCTTCAAATAGACGGGAAGTACTCCAAAATGAGGAATATCTTATGTTTCTTCACAACAGAGTAAGTTATGATTTTATTGCCATCTTGTCAAATAATTTTTATTGAAATTTATACGTCATCTATAACTACTAAAAAAAACCTATCATCCTATGCGGTTTCGTTCCGCTATCGTCTCCCATTACGGGAGAGACGATAGCGGAACGAAACCGCATAGTTCTAGGACTCAGGAGTAATCTATAACTTGGTGATGATTTAGTATCTTCATATGCGCTATAATAGGTTTACCATATCTGTAGAATATGTGGGGAAAATTGATTTGTTAATCTGTTTAAAATGTATGGTATTATTATTAGGTTTACCATATCTGTAGAATATGTGGGGAAAATTGATTTGTTAATCTGTTTAAAATGTATGGTATTATTATTACTTTTGTTATTAAATAAATGCATAAATTATATTCATGTATTTATTTTTTGCTCATGTCATGTGTTCATTAGTTTATTTATTTGTTTTTAAAGTACTCAAAATTATACAATATTTATATTTGTTTAGTGCTTTACTTAAATCTCCTAGTATAATATAAGCCTGATAAATCAAATAGCAATGGTATGTAACAAATGTTTTAAGCAGTATTTTTACATTTTAATTTTTCCTGACAGTTGCTGGATGATCAGAGAGACTTCCTTTGTAAAAACGGACGGATCAACCCGAAGCATCACTATCCATACCTCCGAACAAAGCAAATCTTAAACAGAGAAACCTGCGCAGAGATTGACCACGTCGTTGGCCCGACAGCAAGAGCCAACCGCTTCATTGACGAGTTACAGAGAAATGGCAGCCCAAGAGCTCTCGTCTGTTTCCTTGAGTCGCTGAGAAGAGACGGGACACAGATATTTGTTTTGAAAAAACTTAACCAAGCTCTAGCCAATATGAGAAATGACCTTCCACTCATGGGTAATTTCATTTTTATGTCAGTTTATCTTTTTTTCTTTCAAAGTGGCTGAAATTTGTCTTCACTAGTTGAGTTTTCTGTTTTGGTGGTGATAGTTTTTCAGAGATTATTGTTTAATGGTGTACCATGCATTGTTGTTATACTTCGGGTGTTGTTGTTGCCTTGTTTGTCTGATTTTACTTATATTTGTTTTGTTGGGTTGGCTCTGGAGGTGGGAGAATGTCATACATTGCATCCTTTATTTAGCACAGTAACTACTGACGCATTTCCCCACAAGACAAAGTACTATGGAGTTTGTAAACTTTTTCATCAACAACACTTCCACAAAAAAATTCCCTTTTTTCAAGAGCTTGTTACAAAGGAAAGTTCTTAAGAATAAGAGCTTGTACATGTATTTTTTTTATCAACCTCACTTTCACAAAACAACTTTCCTTTTCCAAGGGCTGGTTACAAGCAAAGTTCCTAAAGAGTTGGTACTCTTTTTCAATTACATCACTTTCACAAACAGACAAAATTCAAGAGCTAGTTACAAAGACAATTTTTAGTGCTGGTACTCTTTTTTTTATCAACATCACTTTCACAAAAAAAAAACTTCATTTTTTTCAAGAGCTTGTTACAAAGAACAAATTGGAGTTAGTACTCTTTTTTTCATCAACACAACTTTCACAAAAGTTTTTACTTTCTCAAGAGCTTCTTACAAAATGTCTCTCAAATTAGATTTGTGACCATAAACCACCAATGGGCTGTAAAGTTGACACTTTTACTGTTGTGGGCTTAATGCATTTTTGGAGAGAGTGTGTAATCAGCTTCAAAATGATACCATCCACATTTAAATCAGACTTTTCTTGACGAAGTTATGATTTCTCTAAGCCACCTACTTTTTTATTCAGATTTCTCAAAGTTTTCTTGAAAACCCAAACAATTTAATAGGCTCTGTAATGTACAAGTGCGACTTTACTGCCCATTGGTGGTGGATGGTCACATTTAACCAAATTAATGTATTATTGTTTTGTATCAGATGAGTTTCAAAGTGAGTGTACCCCAGAGTTACAACATCAAACGTCAAGAGAGTTTGAAGAATCTTCCATTCCGTCTGAGGGGGAGGGAGAAGTAAGCGGAAGTTCCCTCGAGGAGGGGCAAACAGCCTTTACCACTACAAGTTCAACACTTCTAAGACCGGGGGATCCTGGGGCACCCCCGCTTCCCACTTTTGAGGAGCTGACACAATTTCCTAGCAGTTCAACTGTTGGTAAGTGCCCCGGGACCAATTTCACAGCGATGCTAAGTAAAACAATTTGCTTAGCAGGAAATTTCTTCCTTGATGAAAACATTGTTAGCACAAAACTTCCATGTGTTTTTTAGGATAAGCAAACAGCAGCTGAACACCATACCAGTAACAAGGAAGACACTTCATGCTAAGCAAATTGTTGTGCTTAGCAGCTCTATGAAACTGGGCCCTGGTACTGATAATGTTGGTTGGAGGAGTGGAGGAGTTTGTTTCATCTGTGGTCTCCTTGACAATTTTATATAATTTTAATTTTAATAATTGCTGTTGTTAGAGGGAAGGTTTTGTATGCTATTAATAAAATTTCAGAATTACTCTAATATATAGCTGGTTTCCAGTAGCACCATATTGCATATCCACCTTCTTGGTAGGTTATGTTCTTACATAATACAACAACACTGCAACTGTAACACAACTTATTTAAAAATTTGCTAATTGCCAACAGTGCTTTTAGATTTTCTTCAAGTTTCTTGAACAAGGGTTGTAGCAAACATAAACAAACATTATAGAGAAACTATAATGTCTTTGGAAATTGGAAAAAAATGCAGATGATTTTCAGCCTGGCGGACATCATCTGCTCATGATTACCTCTGGTTAAGTATACAACATTGTAACTTACAACAACAGGCAAAACAATTTTACTTTCATTGCATTGGAATTCTCCTTTTTTTTTCCAGATAAAAGTGCTGACAGGGGAGATGATACAAATCTATTGGAAAAATAAACTCGAGAGAATGAGGTTTTTCTTTCTGCCGACACACATCTGGTCAATCTGTTTAAATAGGTAAAGAGTAACTTTGATTTTCCATTTTCCAAGCAGTTATTTGGTACAGGCAATATAGTCTCAAAAGCTATGTAGTTTAATGTGCCTTAAAGACACTGGACACTATTGGTAATTGTCAAAGACCAGTCTTCTCACTTGGTGTATCTCACAAATGCATAAAAATAACAAACCTGTGAAAATTTGAGCTCAATTGGTCGGCAAAGTTGCGAGATAACCATGCAAAGAAGGAACACCCTTGTCACACAAAGTTGTGTGCTTTCAGATGGTTGATTTTGAGATCTCAAATTCTACATCTGAGGTCTCAAAATCAAATTCGTGGAAAATTACATCTTTCTCGAAAACTACTTCACTTCAGATAGAGCCGTTTCTCACAATGTTTTATACTATCAACCTCTCCCCATTACTTATTACCAAGTGAGGTTTTATGCTAATGATTATATTGAGTAATTACCAATAGTGTCCACTGCCTTTAAACTATCTCAACAAAATTAACTTGTTAACAAAAATCCTACAATATTAGTAAGATAGCTAGCTTTGCTGTTATAAATTTAACATTTTATTGAACACCACAATCGATCCCATCCTTTTAAAATGAATGATCAGTTTATACTTCACATACATGCATTAGGCCTAAAACTTAAAAGGTTCTGAGCAGAGATGCTGCTTTTTCAAATTCAACAAAAACTACTGGGCTCAAGTCGATTTCACAGATACATAGCTGAGATTAATCTTAAAAAAACATATTGATCATAATTTTGCCAAGGAAAGTGTGATATTACAAGATAAATTATCATTATACCAATTATTTAAAGGCTGGTTTATAGTCAGTCGCGCAAGGTCGCACGATTGACATCTTGACCTGCGATCCTAAACAAACACAGTTATAGTCATTGCAGAGTCGGCGTGAAAGCCGCTGAAAACAGCGCCCTCTTGTGATCTACCTTCGCAATTTAGCCAACGATTTAGATTGCGAGTTAGGGCCCGTGATAGCTAATACAATGTGGGGGCGTTTTTTTGTAGCGGAGATGCAGAAGAACAACCGCGATCTAAGACTTGAATCAAGTTTAGCCATTTATTAGCTAACTAGCATTATTTTAATTTGATCTTAAATCTAATTTTTGTATTACACAAAATTACAGCTGTTTGTAGGATGGCAGTCCAACAATGATAATGTATTGGAAGACTTAGTAGTATGGTGTCTGTGTTTTGGTCTGGGGTTAAAAGGAATTGTTTTACTAGGGTTGTCGTTGTAATTGCAAATGAGCTGTCTTCATACATTTTTCTTGATGTACTAAACTTTTATATATATAAAGAACAACATTAAAAGAGCCTGATTTTCTTAAAATTTGTATTTGCCTTCTAAAAAGTTATTGTCTTCACTTAATTGACCCAATTGACCTGACGTCATCATCAGCATAATCTTGGTGGCCATTGTTACTGTGCGTTATTCAGTAAAGTGAGCATTTCAGGTGACGCGGCCTTCAAACAAAACCAAATGACCACCATAATGTTGAGTGTCAAATCGAGGTGTCTTTTGAGCAAGACACTCTTTTGAAAAAACTACTTTGCCAAACTGTTACACATTCAACATTCAACTTCGCTTTTGAATAATTTGAAGTGGGCGCAGCAATGTGCCTCTGGTAAGGGCAACTCTGATGGAGAAAAAGTAAGTTTGTTTTGGAACCTTGCAGAGTGCACGGCAGCTAAGGCACCGGGCACCACAGCATAAATGCAGCAGGGATTCATGGCAATAGGGGACTTTTGGAATGCTTGGTGGCAGCAGACTTACCAGGTAAAATCCATTGTTCTCGATAATGTGCGCGTGTTCAGAACTATGTAAACAATGGACATTTACCTGGTGAGTCTGCTGCCACCTAGCGTTCCAAAGTCTCCTATTGCTATGGGCTCTGTGGGTTATTTTAGGCCTCCATTCAATGATGAATACTTATAACTGATATTTTCCCATTCTAGGCTGACCTTGGTATCGTAGATTTAAATCGCTTCATCATGCGTAAATTTCTTTTAAAACTAAAAAGCTGTCACAATCACTTGGAAACTGAGAGGCATATAAAGGATTGTCTGTAGTCTCCTCTCCTGTTTTCCCCTCTATTCATTCCATTTCATCTCCATACTTGTTCTTCTTGATTGCCCCACTCGAAAAGGGAAGTTCTTTTTCCTTCTTTACTTTAGGCTCTTGTGGGCGTGTTTGAGGGCGGGGCTGGTAATGGCCAGGCATCACCTGGGTGTATTGGGAAGGATGATGCTGCCGGTTTTCCCGTCGAAGATCTTCATACGTCTTTGTCATCTCTGGTCGCTTCGCTTCAAGTTCCGGGTCGGCGTCGTTGTTGAGCTCAAAGTCAAAATGATTATCCATGGTCTTCACATTACTTGTATCGATGTCTATGTTTGCACGGTAGTCATCATTGGCATTAAAACTTGAATAGGAATCACTGTTAGATTGGGGGCTACTGGTACCCTCCACAGGATCGTCATTACTTGACTGGAAGCCGGGTAGTTGCAACCCAAAGCTTCCGCCTTGACCGGAGGGCATACCACCACCCTTTCTGAGCATTTCACCGATGGGGGAGTTTTCTAGCCTGAGAAACTTTTCTTTGCAGGTATTGACGTAGGAGATTTTGCCGGCCATGTAACCAATGATGGATCCAAAAGCAACCTGACGGGAAGTAAGGTTTAAAAGAAATGCAAGCAATTCAAATGAAGAAAAAATAAATTACATACGTAAGTATAAATATTAAAAAAAAACATAAATAAAATACACAAATGCAAGTAAAAAGTAGCCATGTATTTGTTTGGTGTCAGTTTGTTGCGCAACAAACTGTGGGGGCTCCGGCTGAGAAAAAAATACATGTCGTATCCAAATAAAATTAACTTTTTTGAGCTTGCTGTCTGGGCCATTGCTCAATATGCAATTTTAAATATCAAAATAGTATCAAGACATAGCATTCATTCAGTTCAGCTGTAAAACAAATTTTAATTTTAAAAAACCCAGTGATTATCATATACAATGAAAGAAAAACAATTGTTGTATTTTGTATTACTTTGTAAAACTTTTTTGATGACAATTAAATAAAATGACAGTGCCACTGCCAGTGACAGTATTTCTTTGTCAATTCTTTTTTGCTATTTTACTTTTAGTTTTAGTTTAGTTCTGATATTTTCTAGGCCTAGCTAGATCTCGATTAAGATGGTGATTTTCTACACTTGACCAATTGTTGTTGACCAATTCTGATTAATAAAATACCTTTGGAAGTGAGCCAAATCTTCCGAATCTTGTCCCTGTCGTTATGGTGCCCCGTGTGATGAGTGTTTGCGTCAGCAGGCCTGCGCCGAGCGCAAGGGGCAGGGCACGGTACCAAAAACTCTCCGATTGACACTGGAGCAAAATCCGCTTTTCCTCCTCGTTCATTTGATAACTCTTTTGAAAGTCAGCATTCCTTCCACCACGTGCATGTCTACCTTGGTTCGAGGGTTGGTTTGGTGGCAAATTTGGGTCGTTCCGGTTAGACATCTTGGAAGAATTTGGCAAAATTTTTCAGTTCACGTTTACCAAGTTTGGGAAATCTTTGTAAAGATAACGGTCAGGCTGGTGCATCATCACGCGCCTGGATCTAAGTGATGTGAAGCAGTCAGGGGGTCGTCATAGTTAGGTATTTATTTTAGCTAGGATGTCAAAGGCACTGTTTTTGTCCTTTTCTGTGCAAAAATATAACTTCAACTCTGACCGTACCACTGATTTGAATAATAAATTTGGTGTTTATGTTTGTTTTTGTTTTAAACAATAATAACAATGTAAAAAATACACTTTTCAATTAAGTTTACTGTGAAAAACTAAAAATCATAAAGTGGACAACGTTTCGTCTGCTTAAAAAAAAACGCCTCTGCACACAAACTCCCCTTGATTCTATCGACGTACTGCGCATGCTCTGTGTATATAGTTGCCAAGGAACTGTGACTGCGAGGAGCACTAAAATGTCTCTATTTAATGACGATTTTCTGGAAATCGTCTGGATATTTTTTTGAAATTCTAATACGATAATATTAACTGGAAGTCTGTTATTAAATAAGTTTCAGTTTTGGTGTGATTTGAATCTTCTGATCGCTTTTACAGAGCTGGAAAGATCGGCAAACTTCTTCAAGTCAATTGTCACAATCATGTGTAATCTAATGGCATGTGTGTCTGCAGCAGAGGTGCATTCATAAACAAACTCCGGTAAAAATTGTTGTTTTCTCGGGGAATTGTTCCAGAGAACTTTTAACGATGGCGGAAACTCAGACAAGGCCAGTGAGGGTTGTGCCATCAGGCAAGATTTATCGACAGTTATTTGATGCTGAGGTGAGTGCTAAACATAGGAAATCGTGCATTTTCAATTTATAATTCCTGGGAAAAAAACCGAAAGTCTAAAAATTTCATGAGGCAACTTAAACTTTCTTTCAAAAAGTAAAACACTGACTGACACTCCCCTACAAAAAAACACAACAACAACATAACATACAACACCTGTATGTAGCTTAAAATAGGGCCCTAGGCCTAATTTGATATGTTTTGTTATGCCAATTAAGTTTTTAAAAAGAAAAAAAAATCCAAAAACAATATTTTTCATTTTTGTTTAAATTTAATCTGAAAAACAAAACAAAGTGAGCAACATAGAGTGGTTATAAATACACTAAAATAGGCAAAACTAGGATGATAAAGTTGTATGAATGTGTTTATGATAATAATTGCTGAAGACAGAGTAATGATTGTTTTTGTTGTCTCGTTGTTAGTGTTTTTACACATCACTAATTAGGCCCTATGTTATATCAAAAGTGGATGAAAACTGCTTGTTATCTTGTTTGTTGTAATGTAGGTGCAACTCGTCAACACCTTGGAGAAAACGAAGAGTGATCTCAAGACAATGGAATTAAAGACAGCATCAATCCCACTGGTCCGAGAAGGTCGTACATCAATGGGGGAGAGCCTACTGACAGATAGACAGATTGAATGGATCGAGAGCATGCCTAATGACCACAAGACAGAGAACCCAGTATTACTTAAGTAAGAAATTGTTTCAATGATTTTAAAGTTTACCTCACAAATTGTCATCTTATCTGGGCCTGAATTCATTAAATAAAGTACACAAAAAATTCAGTCAAAACACCATGTCACTTTGTACAACTTGGGACTGGTATCTTACCCATTTTCGCTCAGCAGAAATTTATAAAAGCAATGTTTATTCTGAAATGTCCGAGTTTTTCATCTATTGCAGAAGGGGAAAGGAAGAGCAGAAAGCTGCAGCTACTGAGCCTGTTTCTGTTGTTGCAGCCAGGGAGGTCAGGGGGTTAGCTGATTCTGTCGGTAAGTGCCAGTGAGACTGTTTGTCGAGACCATCAAACTAATGGTCTGGACATCCAAGAAGATAATTACTATTAATTTTTGTTCTCTTTGCCTTCTCCTTTTTCCATAGATATCCGGACCCATTTCCACACAAATTATTTGTTTCACTAGTATACCTGTTTATGTGTGTTGTGTTGTCAACTTGGCCAACCTGATGCCTTAAACTTTTAAGATTTTTTAAAAAGAAGTGCCCTTTCCTGAATGAAAATTGCCCCGCCCTCTCGCAGATAAAATTTCAGGCCTGCATGTACAGCATCAATTTGGTTCATCTTAAGAGCTTGAGATAAATTTAAAAGGATGATCACTTGGAAGTATGTTATACAAATGAAGAGCAACTGTTTCAAATCAAATTTGTTTATTACTGCAGAAGCTGAGAAGACTGGATCTGATATCATTGAGAGGATAGCTGAGAGTAGACGGTTAAGACATGAAGCTGCCGTGGAAGATCTCCATCAAGATCTGACTGTCATTGCCAATGTAAGCACAATACGGGAAAGCTCGATTTAAGAAAGAGGCCAGAATAATACATCCTTCTCCTTTAGCAACTCACACCTGTTATCTTAATGTAATTCCTTTTTCAAACTACTTAATTGGATCATGTACCAACCAGAATGCTCAACAACTAAGTTAAATGATCCCATAAATTCAATGTAAAACACACCCACTCATTGAAAAGAAAAGACCACTATCGGTTATCGCTGCTGTGACTGGTACCCAAGTAATTTCTTGCTTAGCCAAAAAATTAGATAAGCAGAATTTTCTGTTGAACAGCTTTGTGAAATTCTGCCCTGGCAGTTGTGGAACATATTATTTTGTGCTGATGAGCTGAAGTAAAAATGTATGTTGACAGGGTCAAATCAAAATTTAGGTATATTTTTGACGAATGAGAAAATTGTTATCTTGATTTACCTTCATGACAGGATCTTGAGCCTAGAATTACTGGTGCAGGAGATAGACTCATTCAGCAACTACAGGAGAATGATAAAGGTAAGAAGAATCAAATAACAAAAAATTAGTAACATATTATTCATATGTATTCTATCTTTTTAAATAGAGAAAATTCAGCAATGATCGTTCCATTTACATTTTGTGTAAAAATTTCTCTTTTTCTGTGGTTCTTTTTCCCCTGCAGACATTGAGAAGATGCTTGCAAGAATTGGTGATGATGATGTAAGTATGAAGCAATTGTCTTCATGAAATGTGAAGTTTATCATTTAGATTGAAAGGAAAAGAAATTTTATAACACGGTATTCAGTTAATTTAATCTGGTACACTTTACATTTTGTTTAATGAGATACTGCCTAACATCACAATGCCGAATGGCAACTTCAAAGCGAGGGCTACACTTAATTGTTTTGGGCTGTCGACCAAATTAACTGCCACCAGGGGCACGCTGCCACATACTCCTGGGGCTGAAACAGGGTTACCCCCTTAACAATCCAAAAGGATGTAGGCACGGGTATCATCCACGAGGAGCCTGGCTGGTAAAGCAGAATGCACTAACTTCCACACAAAGCTATAATGGTAAAGTGCCTTGCTCATGGGCACAAGTGTCATGACCGGGATTCAAACTGGTGCTCTGCTGCTGATAACACCAGAGCTTGGGTACCGTGAACCAAACTGATAAGCCACGACATGCAACAATGATTTAATTTGTTTGTCCGATTATATATATTTTTTCTCAACCAGGATCTGCGAGACTACAGTTTGGATGAGTTGAATGAACTCTGGAGTCTGATTGGTACTCAATCAATCAGCAGGAGGGAATGGATTGTGGAGCTCGACAAAACACTCGATGGATTCGAATGTCAAAGACTACAAAGGGTAAGTAATATTCAAAATACTTTGGGAGGGCTAATCATCTTTACTCACAGCTGAGAAGCCGAGTTGGGAAGGACGTAGCCACAACGTGTTTGAGCTGCAGGCACAAGGGCGTCTTTGGCAGCCAGCCACATTGACCTATATATGACCACATAGCACAGCCAGAGATAGACAAATTGTTGTGAGGGGAAGGAAAGTCAAAAGAAAAAAAATAACCTGTAGCATAGGAGAGAACCAATGCACAACTCTACTCTCATTTGGCCCTAGCCGAGAATCAAATCAAGGGCCAATTTTATAATGAGCTAGGACTGATCTTTACTGTGTATCAATTTGAATTGCTGATGTTACAACATAAGTCACTTTGGTGAGATACTGACAACTCTTCTTAAGATAAATCTTAGTTTTTTTTGTGAAATCAACCCCAGGACCACAGCGAGAGACGAGTGCTTACATCATGTAAATTTTTATAAATTTGAACCTCTTAAGCTTGAGCGAAAATCTTGTTTGAAAGAACCCCTAAACATTTATTATATTTTTGTTCAGATTCGAGACGTCTTAAAATCCTACGCTAAAAACATAGAGAAGATTGCCTTCTTTATGCCCCCGGACGTCCAACGTCTGATCAGCAAAGAGGGTCAAGTTATCAACCAGACGATCTTGAACAACCGACGAGCGTACGCAGACCTGTTTACGAGGTTGATGAAGACGGATGTGGAGCGAGATAAGAATCATCATCGTATCTGGGAGACTAGGGTCTCCGATTGGAAGAGACTCAACACGGACGTCGCCATTGACAAATTCACGTGAGTATTTTTGTTTTTCTGATATCGAGCGCATCATCCATGTGTAGTTGAGACACATCACACAATTGGCTTGTGTACTATGGACTTAGTCGCCACAGTGTCCTGTTTGTAAAAAGTGCCAGTGGGGCAAGAAAACTACAAAGTTGAAACAAGTGCCTTTTAGTGCTTCCTTCCTTTGACTGCCTGGATAATATTTATTTGTATAAAATGGCCAACAAAATAAAAAGGATAATAAAAAAAAATGAAAAAAAAAAAAAACTGGGATTGAAACACGATTGTTGCTGTATGATTTGGTGGACAGGTTGTTTATGCAAAGTGAGGAGGTGAAGAATCCACCGCGGATTGGTTTCCTCTTAGAGGACCTGAAGGCAGAGCAGATGATCTTCAATAATACAAGACTGGATCTACTTGACTCCCTCAGGTAAGTTTTTAAGTCTCATGCCTCAAAAGTAAGGCCCCCACCAGTATGGCTACTCATTTCTTAGTTCCAGCTTTGGCCGAGGCCATTGATCACCATTCCGCTTATTGTGCAAGTGCTGAATTTCTGTGCTAGCTGTGTAAGACTAAAATGCCTGAAAGCATTGAGTATGCATGCGGAAAAGCAGACATTCCCTGCTTACGTGTAAAATACGCTTGAAGTAAGCGTGGAATTTGCTTCTTACCTAAGCGCAAACTCTTTGCTTATGGTAAGCAGAGCCATGAAATTGGGCTGTGGGTGATGAGAAGCAGTTATAGTTAAGTGTTTTGTTCAAGAACACAAGTGTCACAACCAGTATTCAAACCAACATGGATTAAACACATATAAGAACTTGTATTTAAGTGCTAGATTTCAAAATGACAATAAAAAGTTACTTCTTGTCAACTTTACAAAAAAAAGTTATTTTTTCTCTTCTCAAATTTATTTATAAACTCCCTTGTGCTTCTGATTTTCCTTCAGGGAAATGAAGCCACCAGGTTCAACCAAGACTGCTGTGTACCAGTGGAATAAACAGTTGACCACTACTTGCCAACACCTTGAGCAACTACACATCAAGTACCTAGGAAAGCTACACAAGGAGTATGAGAGAGTGTGCCAGGATTGTCTGGACCAAGTGGACAAGTACAGGGTAAGAAAACATACCGAAAGATATTTTCATTATTGTTAAGATGATCTTCTGAAGAAGGGAAATTTTAACTGAGCTATCGGGTTCTTCATCATGGTAAAAAATGAAACAATTTAGAGCTTTGCTTTCAAGTACATTTTGGCCCAATTTTTGTGCGTGCATTCTCCACGGTACTTGGCATTCTAACACATCCAGTTCAGAAAACTCTGCGCTTACACGGTAAGAGAAGATTGGTGATCTGCCAAGGGCAGATTTTGGCGGTAAGCAAAGCGATGAATTTGGGCACCCATCTAACCATCCACTTATATTATTTCTTGGTGCAGGAGGAGCTTCTTGAGGCGGGAGTGTCCAATGAGGAGAAGGTTCAGGAAGTGATAGAGGAGAACTTCTTGCCTCAGGTCGGCAACCAACAAAGAATCTTTGAGAATACTCTGGAGACGATAGATGTAAGTACGATCCCACCCCTCTACCTCCAAACGAAATGACATATCCGAGTAAAAAGTCTTTAAGACGCCTTGCTATGGCCCCTGAATGCTGTAGTCAAACAAGAGGCACGTTGCCACCTACTCCTGGGGCTGAAACAGGGTTACCCCCTTCAAAGTCTAAGGATTTAAGCATGCGTATCATCCAAGGCAACGTGTTCCTTTAATAGAAATGAGTCCACAGAAATCTACATTTTACGCACATTCCTCTGACTCTGTCGTCAATAACTGTTATTTATTGAAAGTAATTTTTGTAACCCACAGAAATCTTTGGAGCAGTTAGCGGAGCACCACGGTCAGCGGCTGCGCTCGCTGTTCAAATTTGCTCAGGGGGCAGCCCACCTCTGGGATGTCCATGAGATTGGGTTAGCCAAGAAGGAACGAGAACTCCAAGAAAGACTGGAAGATTGTCGACATGATCATGACAACCAAAACCAGGTAGGAGGGACGTTTTTATTATGTGCACAGGTTTACATGGCACAATTTCATAAAGCCTGTAAGCATACAACTTGCTTAGCACAGACAAATCTTGCTTAACAGAAACTTGCTAACATAAAAAATTCCATAAGGTTGTTCCAACTGGTGCCTCACACAGTTTTTGCTTACATGTAGCAGTATTTGTCTGCTTAACAGCTTTATGACATTGGTCCCAGGTATCAAGATGAGACAAGTTCTCAAAAGCACAATATCTACCCAGCAAGTAGATGTTCTCTATTTGACGACCCCGTCACATACACATGGTGTTATTGCAATTAACCATTGAGCTAACCATACAAATGCCTAAAAATCTATATACTTTTCAACAGCTATTGTATCATTTCATCGATGGTTTGAAGGAACTAGACAATAACCTAAAAGCCACTAAATAGCTTGGCTATGGCACTCGGTGGCTTGATTACAATTTGTGAATTTTTCTCTGCAGGATATGGAAGCAAACTTGGACATTATCATGGACCGGCTTAGACAAGAAAGTAGTGAAGAAACATTAGAAGATCGATTGCAGAAAGCTCTCCTCATGCTGGACAAGATCAAATCAAGGTACACACCAAAGTGTTTGTTTTAAACCCTTCAACCGTTGCTCTGACTGCTTTATGTGTAGAGCGCCCTCAAACATCCACATGAATGGATGTAAACCTAAATTTATATTGCTTTGCTTAGAATGCTAGTAGGGGAGATGGCATTGCTTTAAATCCAAACTGGCCTTTCGTCAGAGGCATAAACAAAAATGCTATATATTGTATCACATTGCAGTCGAGTGGTCTAGGACATCAAACTCTCAGTCACCAGGGTGTGGGTTCAAATCCCGGTCCAGACACTTGTGTCCTTGAGCGAGACACTATAATCAACTGAAGGGGTAAAGATTGTGGATGTGAATGAGAAAGATGATCAGGGCCCAATTTCATAGAGCTGCTAAGCACACAAATTTGCTAAGCGTGAAATGTCTTCCTTTATAAAAACAGGACTACCAACCAAATTTCAATGTGATACTCAACAGCAAACAACAGCTGAATACCAGTAACAAGCAATAGGCAACGAATAGAAATTTGATTGGTAATCCTGTTTTTATCAAAGAAGAAATTTCATGCTCAGCCGATTTTTGTGCATGGCAGCTCTATGAAATCTGAAGATGATCTGAGCATACTGATCGAAACGTTGAGTTGTCAACCACCAGATCTTTTAAGAACCAACACTACTCAAAAGAGATTTACACATGGCGCTATCGTAAACCTTATCCGATTATACTCCTACCTGGCATAGTTTCAAACCCTACTTATGTAATTACTATTTTTGTTTTTATACAGTTATGAGAGATTCCACAAAGATCAGATGCGGATTGTCAGAGACTATCCTGACATGGTGAAGGAAGAATTACAGCGCTATGATATGTCTGTCTGTATGTTCTACGAAGTCGACAGACTACATCCCACGGTAAGAATGGTATTTGGAAACAAAAAGTTCATTTGAACGTTTGAGGTTGTTGTCCTCCAATCAGGCTGAGAACCTCTGGTGTTGCAAGCTTGATATCAGATCGTGTATTGAAACAAATAAAATGTTTTAATTTTTTTTTACCCTTACACCAATTTGTGTTAAGCACTGTATACTTTCCCAAGTCCTGTGAACAAAATCCACAGGCAAATCACTCGTGTGGGATTCGAACCCATGAACTTTGCATTGCTAGATTTGAACTGCCTCTATAGCCACCTGGGCCCAATTTCATGGCTCTGCTTACCACAGAATTCTGCGCTTACGGAACCCTTGAGGCACACAATTCTATGATACGTAAGCGCAGAATTTCGCGGTAAGCAGAGCCATGAAACTGGGCCCAGGCTAACTCATTATCTATTCTGGCAATGCAAAGGTTGTGGGTTTGAATTCCACCTGAGTGACTTACCTGTGTTTTTTTCTTTCTCCAAAGAACTCGGGAAAGTTCTGAATATACAGAGCTATTTACACCTCCTTATAAGGGGTAAAAACACATCATGTTCTTTATCCCCAAAGCAAAAGTAACATCTATTTTATAAATTGTTGTGGATTTTAGGAACGGTTGCATCAGATTGAGCAGGAGATGAGTGAGGAAGCGAAAGCGAGAGGCAAGAAAAACCATAAGAAGAAGACGCCAAGGGGCGTGACTCCCGTTGCCGATCTAGCCCTGCCTCCAGAGAGTAGAGTTTCATCATCAAAGTCTGTGACGGTAAGATCATTGGGGAGGTTGGGTTCTATCAAACTTTCAGCAAAGCTCTATCCAGTTAAGAGTTTGTCCTCCGTTTGTTTGAAATCACCCCCTGCACCTTCCTCTTTATTCTCCTTATTCTGCCTAAATTCATTTAAAATCTCCTCCCTGGCTTTATACCCAATTTGCCTGGGTCCAATTTCTTGGCTCTTCTTACCGCCGATTTCAGCGCTTATGATCACCATTCTTCGCTTACTGTGCATGCGCTGAATTTGTCTATGCTAGCTGTGTAAGCAAAGAATGCCTAGTAGTCTGGAGCGAGCATGTGCACAAGCAAAGATTCCCTGCTAACCTGAAATACGCTTGATGTTAGCGCAGAATTCCTGGCTTCTGCAAGCACTGATTCTTTGCTCATGGTAAACAGAGCCATGAATATTTGTACCGGTCATCAAACCTTTTCTTTTGAATTCTCAGCTGTTTGCATTTTCCTCTAAATCATCATTGTGACAAGAGAAAACACACGATTGTGCTTCACTCTATCAACTCCCCCCCCCCCCCCCAATCTTCACCAACGCTTTCAAAACCCCACCCGTACCCGGTTATCCATCACCCTTGTATATTTGTACCCGGTTTTCATTTCACTCATCTACTTGCACTTTCCTCTCATCACTTTCATCTCCACGCACTGCACCCTTCATTCCTGCTACCTACAGATCAGCATTAGTCAATCTAAGATCAAATGGAGGAAAGCCTTCAAGAGGGTAAGAATATTTTTATTATAGATGTTAAGTTTGCATCGGGGATAAATCCCGATGTGAATTTAACATCTACTATATCGTTGCGGTACCAGCTGCTAGAACAAAGGATTTGAACTGCCTCTAGCTACTGAGGAACCTCGGTAGTCTAGCTGGTAAGACGAATGCCATCTGAGTAATATGCCTACGATTTTTTTCACAGGACTCGGGGGGAAAGTACTGAGTACTCAGTGCTAACACACATCAGTAACCAAAAGTAATAAGAACATTTTTGTTGCGTCCTTCTTATCACTTTCATTTAAGCGTCTTACATACTTCGGAATACAGTCTTTTTGAGTGTGGGGGCAAATTTCATAGACATACTTATTTTATTGATGTTTTCCTAATAAGAAAATTATTTGAACAATTAAATATGCACTGTTTTAAAATTTATGGTTTCATTTGCAGAGTTACCCTGGCGACTCATCGTTTAGCCAGAGCCCTGTTCCCACGGCAGTCAAAGAGGTCCTAGCAACCAATAAGGGGACTACCTTCTACGTTCTGACCATCGCTGGGGAGCATGGGATATCAGAGGAGGATTCTGGGAAGGGTCCCGACACGACATTCATCACCGAGAGCGGAGTGGAGCCAGAGGCCGTTGTGATGTACTCCACGAATGTTCTGATTCCCCACGAATTGTTTGGAGAACTTCGGAGAGTGTGAGTTTAAGAAATATTTGAAAGTTGGCATTTTTTCCGATTAAGTATCTAGAACTAAAGATATGGCCCCAATTCATAGAGCTGTTGTAAGCAGAAACAGTAGCTAAGCGCGACAAAATTTTGCTTACTAGAATAAGGTTACCAGGCAAACCACCATGTCACCTGCACAATTTGTGACTGGTATCATGCTAATTTCTGACAGGGAAAGTCTTTTAACACTTTGGGTTTGTACAAAGAAAGATTGACTTGAGCGGGACTTGAAGCAACAACCTTCGGCTTAACGTACCGCACTCTACCAACTGAGCTATATACAGCCCTATATTGGCAGTCTCCCTATTAGTCAATATCTGTGTTCAGGAGTGCCAGTCTGAAGCCAGATATTTTATTTTGTTGTTGTTTGTTTTCTTCTAGAATGCGTATGGAATTCTTGAACCATCTGGAGGCGTGGTCAGTGGAGGCTGTTGAGAGAGCAAATAATGTGGTTGCCGCTAAGGTACGTTAGCAAAGAGGCGATATTATTCAAAAACACTAGACTTTCGGACTTGTACGGTCATAAGTTTACTGGCCCGATACAGTGTTATTTTCGAGCCTGGAGTATTCCTGACTCCGGGTACATATTAACATCGTTCAATTCCGTTTTCATTTTTTTGACTAGATCGAAGAACTGAACAGTGAGCTGGACTTGCGCCTTCACTTGCACGGACCGCGCTCTAAGCGAGCCGAACTCGATATCCATCATGTACGAGCAGCCGAGTTAGTCCTCCACCAGGAACGTGTGTCGCGCCATTCCAAGGGCATTAACGGCGCCCTCAATGATGTCAAATCGCGTTTTGTTGAGATGCAGCATGAGCATAACCGGCTGGCAGAGAAGTTCCGCGACGAGATTGACGCCTTGGAAGAGGTTTTTGTCAACGCGAGCAAATCGGCAACGTAAGTCCGTAAATGTTTATTGAATCAGGAAAATTTGCTTAAGTGTAAGCGTATTTCACAGATTATGCAGCCAGCTGGAGCGTTCACCATGGGTGTGTACTGTGGCTTTATTAAATTTGTGCAGTAAGTACTGGAATGTTAGCATGCCTTTTTCATGTGCTTACCGCAGTAGAAGTGCTACGAAATGGAAATCGTACAGTATGCACAAAACCGCAGCTTTATGATATTGGGCCAGTAGTGTCAATATTGCATTCCATTTATACATTGTTTCATTTCTATTTTTATAGTCTGGTAGCCCTATCCAACCAAGTAAGCACCAAAGTTGAGACGCACATGGACGTGATCCGTACCTCACTGAGGCAATTCAGACAATATCTGGACGACACATTACAGATGTTGAGAGAGTCCAATGCCAGATTCATCAAATCCTTCAAGTAAGTAAAACTTTCAGTAAATGGACCAGTGGTTTGAAAACATAACTTCATGAGTTGTGTGAGATGGCGCACTCAAACCGTGCAGAACTAACTCTTTACATGTATTGTGTGCATTCACCCCTATATCATAACTGCAGGCATGGCAGGCTGGCATAGTTTGTCTATCATTCAAAATAACAGTGGATTGGCTTGAATGGTCTGACAGTAGGAGGGTTGCCTGTGTACTGTCATGACTGTGTAGAGGTATTCACAAAATGACATCATATTGCAGGTTACCATTCAAAACCAGTGGTTGGAAAGTAGGAGGGTTGACTGTGAACTGTGAGACACATTTATTACATGATATCATATTGCAGGCTAGCAAAGTTCATCTATTATTCAAAACCAGTGGTTGGAAAGTAGGAGGGTTGACTGTGAACTGTGAGACACATTTATCACATGATATCATATTGCAGGCTAGCAAAGTTCATCTATTATTCAAAATCAGTGGTCAGACAGTAGGAGGGTTGATTGTGAACTGTGAGATGCATATCATACTGCACCCCTTTCATTGATACACCGGTTTCAAAAAGGTTCATAGAGATAACAACATTTGTTACAGAGTTTATGAAGACAAT
Source organism: Asterias rubens (assembly GCF_902459465.1). Classification (NCBI taxonomy): domain Eukaryota; kingdom Metazoa; phylum Echinodermata; class Asteroidea; order Forcipulatida; family Asteriidae; genus Asterias; species Asterias rubens. The sequence continues at coordinate 1,882,409 of NC_047080.1, forward strand.
AAAAGCTATTGTTATTTATTTTCTTCCCTGCAGACTGTTTTCTGATGGGGGTAACTTCTCCCCTGAGGAAGTTGATTCCTATAAGAAGAAACTGGAGAAGTTGGCCATTAAGATTGACTCGGCTGAAGGCTTCGTCATGGCCGACTTGGAAGGCATGGAAGCTCGGAGACTAGAACAGGCGTTGGACATTGCTAATAAGTTCGAGGACAGGTACGTTGGGAAAGTAGTGGGTTAAATCATAAAAGTAGAGCTTGCAGAATGCACAGCTCTGTTGATGTTTGTGTTTGCCGTGCATGCTCCCTATAACAGCTTTGGACAACTGCTCCGGAGGCTGCAAGAAACTTGGAACCTTTTTATTGTCGTGTTATGCCTGACAAATCCTCAAACCAGATACTTTCCATCTTCCAAAGGTTTTTTTTTTTTATGCAGCTGCTCCATGACCTTTGGAACAATCAATGGGTGCATTCGTATTAGCTTCCCTGGGTCTACCCTACGGTGCTCACTCGGGTGAGCCCTCTGACAAGAGCTCTCGTAGTGACGTCATGCATCTGGGGTCAGCCCCAAAGTGACCCACTCCACAAGCAGGGCACTGGGGGCTGACCCGGGTGAGCCCCTGGAATTACGTCAAAGCTATTCAAATGCACCAGGGGAAGACCGGGGTCGATCCAGGGAAGCTAAACGAACGCACCCTTTCTTAGCAAATACGCTCGCCATTTGACTAACTGAATTCAAACTGAACAATGGAAAGTCCAGGGGTGTTGACATTTTTAAATATTTTTTTAAGTGTATATACAAAAGCAGGTTCAGCCAATTTGTGGTCGTATGTCCAAAAGCAGTGTGTGTGCATACCTGTCATCCGGTCATAACCGTTTAAATTCGTTGTTGCAAAAAAATCCGGATTCAACTCCAATGTCCTGTTTCCCTCTTTGTTTCTTTCCACGTTTTAGATTCAAGCATCATCTCTTTGATCTGACCTTCATTGAGAAGTTGACCCGATGGTTGACCAACACCCAGGTCAAGGTCAAAACAGAGGTTGCTGAGAGTAACGGCCAGGCTCAGCGCCTCATGCATCATCTCAACGTACTGGAGAAGAGGGTAGATGCGTGCGAGAAACCCAACTTAGATAAAGAGGTCAGTCAAATTTATAAATTTTGGTGTGAAAATCTGTTAGTCTTTGAGAAAGTCTGCGTGGTCATTATTATGGGAAAGCTCCATTAAAGAAATTCTGAGTTTTGCAACGAAAACTTGTCCTTTTAAGTGAGTGGTTATGTTTACAGTGAATTACATCGGTCATTCAACTTTATGAATGAGCAGTTAATATGCCTTGGGCTTGGGAATTCTGCGCTTATGATTTCACAGGTTAGCATGGAATTTTTGCTTGTGGGCGTGCAGACACCACAGTATTCTAAGAGGCATTCTTCGCTTACACAGATAGTGTAGAAATTCAGTGCTTGCTCTGTTAGCAAAAAATGGTGATTGCAAGCACAGAATTCAGCGATAGGCACAGCCATAAAATTGGGCTCTGGTCAGTCGGTCGTCTAACCTACCCCCAGGCTTAAACTTCCCAGGGACCCTTGACGCCCCTGGCCCTTAATTCTGTTGGTCATGGGCCGCAGATTAAGAAACTGGGACGGACACTGACTTTGGAAATTTAACATGGGTGTAACCGACCACTTCACTTTGACTTTATTATCACAAAATCATGTTTTTTTAAAAGCCATTTTTAGTCTACCCATGAGTGAAATTTCCTTTTTTTGTAATACCACTCAGCAAATCACACCTCTGCAGCTCCTAGAGAGCTTAAAGGCGATCTTCGCGGCGTTTGACGACCGGAGCAAATATGTCAACTGTCTACGCCAGCCGGCCATCTTGCTGGACTCCCCTACCAAGAAATCTGGTCTCCCGTTCCAGAGTGCAAAGGTGGCCTTCAGTGGAGACGATAAACCACAAACACAACAGACAGCTCAGGGGACAACGGCCCTGACGACATTGGTTACCCTGACAACGCTGAAGTCTGCCAAGCCGCAAATTGAAGATTCAGCCGTTTCACTCATAAAGAACATTCTGACGTGAGTCTCCCGAAAATAAACAAAAACTTCATTACTGTGTCTGCTTGATTGTGCTCTCCCCGTCACAAGGCAAAATGGCCACTCATGGTTTGGGGCTGAAGAAATTAAGGGCTGTCACATAAGGAGCCGAGCAATTTCCTCCATGTTTTAAACAGGTTTTTCCTTCCACTGGGTCTTTAAAGAATATAGTTGCCAGCTGGTGCAGTTACTACTCATGAAAAGTGGGGCTGGAAAAATGCCTGCGAGGGAAATGAAGTCTTAAGTGTAATTTACTTAGGCCTTGCAGATGAGACTGAAAACAAAAATACTGTTCTTGGTTAAAGCTGTTTAATCACACAACTCCTGCTTAAATCTGACTCCCCTGACTATGGGCTTATCAATGCATTACTCAAAGAATAGTAGATGTGTACACATTGTTGTTAGAGCCAGCTCACATCACTGACATAGAGTGTTTTGGCGACCCCAACCAAAAACTGTTTCTGACGTCACAACCAAAACGTTAACCGAGCTCACAACTTGGTTGTCGTTCAGTCTGAACAGCAGAACCAATGACCAACAACCGAAACAGTTTTTGGTTGGGGTCGCCAAAACGCACTCCTAGCAACACCATTTACAATAATAATAATAGTAATAAAATGTTTATCACAGATAGAAACAGAAGCATAAACAAGTAAACAGTCAAAGAATACCCAAAGAACAGGTCAAGTTACTACTCGGTAAAAATATTCAACGCCTGAAAATATAAATACTTGAAACAAATTTATATTTATGTTCTACTACCGCGAATTAAGTGCAGTTAATAAGAAGCCTCCTCAATCCACTTGAGCAAAAGTAGTAGTCCCAGCCGATTTTCTATACCTTCCGCCCGGGTAGTAGTTAAAAGGCAGGACAGTTCTTTTCAGAACGGAGAAATCTCAAGGATTCCGAAAATCAACATCACTTTAGTGGAACAAAAAGCAAGACATTACCTGGTAAGTAGATATACACATGGTGTTACTGCAAACCAAATTAATACGTCACTATGCAATCCTCAAGTCCCATGTAATCAATGTCACCAATTATTAAAATCTGCAGATCTCAAAAGATGAAAGTGAAAATGACCGGGGACGGTGACACACTAGGTGACGTACCCCTTACCCCTGGGGTGGGGAGACCCCCAGGTACACAGTCCACCATACAGGCAGAGGATGCTAAAAGCAGGAGTCTCGGCAGGGCCCTTCAGGTCAAGGCAGTGCAGGACAAAGAGAGAATGAAACCCAGGAAGATATCGCAGACTATGGACAGTGGGAATCCGCGGAGGATAGCGTCAGGGTGAGTGTGTCAGGGATGTGATTTCTCCATTTTTACCAAAAGGTTTTTACCACTCCTCAAAAAAAAATGGATCCTTCCCTGATTCCCTTTCCTCTCTTTTTTCTATAAATGGAAATGTATTTGTTTGTACTTGTTTATGCCTCTGAAGAAGGTCCAGTTTGGATCGAAAGCTAAGGCCATCTACCCTACTCATTATAAAAAATAAATATACACAAACAATCAACAACAAAAATCAACTAAACCATCTTTTTTGAGGGGTTTGGAGAAACTACTCTCAAAAATGAAGGAATTTATTTTCTCAAATTAGGAAGGAGACAACAAAAACGAAGTTTAGAAATACTGAGCACAAACAATTTTTCTTGACAACAAGAACTGAAGTTTATTGACGGAGTTGAACAGGTAGATTGGTCAAAAGTCTTTGACCAGTAAAGTTGCCAAGGAACATGGTCAACTGATTTCCTCTGAATTCGAGTATTGTGTGTTATATTCCTGTTTATTTTAAACAATGATTTCCATCTTTATTGCTTTCAGAGTTCAGCGAAACAAGAACACCAATCTGAAGTTCGATCAGAAATACTATATTTTTGGTGAGAAGCCTGAACGAGAAACGTAAGTTTTGTATCTTCAAATACTCTCTTGCACATACAAGTGTGGCAGGGCCCAGTGGTCTGGCGCACCTGAATCAAATTCTGGTGTTGTCAGGGAGTGAAGTTCAGGTCCAAGTCTTTGCACTAGTGACCATAATCACTTTGTCCTTCAGATGGGACGTGAAGCCGTATGTCCTGTGTTTTGTGTAACGTTGCTATTGACCCCAATGAACAAGACAAACATGGTTGACGGATGGTAGGCCGGCTGTAAACGAAGTGTCACCAATATTTATTTTTAGCGTAAAAAACAAAACTCCACTAGGATCGAAGCGTCAGGCCATAAACAACTTTTTGCATTTATACCATTGGTCTGTCCAGTTGGTAAGCAGTTTGCAACATGAATGAAGTAATTTAGCATCTATTACTGTTGCATATTTTTGCTTTGCCCGCTGCCAACACATAGGATTTGAACTGTCTCTAGCTACCGGGCAATCTCAGAAGTCTATTTGGTAAGCCACTGCTCTAGAGTTACAAAGGTTGTGGGTTCGAATCCCGCTCGAGTAATATACCTGTGATTTTTTTTTCACAGGACTCAGGAAAGTACCGAATACACAGTTTAAACACACTGGTGTATATTGGTAAAACCAAAATAAATAACATGAATGAAGAAATAAACATTCTTGTTGGGTAATGAATATTGATTGGACTGAACCCAGTATGTCCTTTTTTTGTTTCTTTCTCTAACCAGGCACTTCCTGGCCCTTATTAGGCGGATCCTACAGGACGCCTTGGATGGTCTGCTCACAACAGCTGATGTAAGTCAACCTCAGTAGTCCGTAGTCATAATTACCAATTGTCACCAAATAGGCCATTTCAATTCAAAACATTGGTGAAGGTTCACGCACATGCCCCGCGCTTTTGGAACTCCCTCCCTTATCAAACTCATTCCGCATAGTCACTGGAAGTTTTCAAGAATGGTTTAAAAACTTTCCTGGACCAACTGTCTTTTATCATTGTTAGTGCCTCTATTTTTTCTTGTAAAGCGCTGGTAAGAGTGGATCTATAATGCCTGTTATTATGAAGTTTATACTTTTTCTGTCAAATATTTCCCCTCAAAAAGGAACCTTATCGAGAAAACTGTATCTGAAACCCTAAACAATAAAAACGCAACGACTGAGCTACAATGTAATTTTGGTTGTTAAAAACAAAGTTAAGGACAATGCATGGAGCTGAGAAAGTTCACTTGAATGTTGTTGGCCCAATCACCAGGGCACTAATGAGACGATATTGTAAAAATACACTATAAGAACTAGTTATTATTATTACTTAATCAAAACAAAAATCCTATACAATATGTTTGTACACTTGGTTGGCAATATTGTTTGCCAAACTGTGGTTCTCACATGAGAGTCGTTGTGTTAGGAAACCAAAGAGTTTTCGTTAAAGTTCAAAAGATTGTTGAATAGAGAGAGAAAATCAGATAACATTTTGAAAGTTAAGATAGACACCTACATTTTTTATTGATGTGGCCCGATCATAACACACTTTGAACCAACAATTGACTGTAAACTTATAATCACACAAATCTATCACGGTATTTCAAAACTTAACAAGACGTGGAAGTGACTATTAGGCCTTTTTATGTAACTTGCGGAAAATACTTGCGTGGGATAATTTCAAAGGGGATCATTTAGGATTTGGGCTTGGGAAGTGCTCGTGATTTTAAATTTAGGCCATGCTGGATTTGTGTATTTAAAAAAACATGACTAATTGGGAACAGGTTATGGGGTTATTTGGGGTCATTATTTTGTAAAAGAAGAGTGCACTCCACTTAATAGTGGCTGAAGCTGTGGGTGGGGTTTGCTTTTTTGAATTTAAAGGAGGAGCTCCAAGGTCAAACTTAGTTTTGTGATAAACTCATTTTTTAATAGGGACGAGCCTGAAGGAAAAAGGGAAAAGATAGAAATTTTGAACCTTGCGTTAAAACAGTGTAAAATGCCACTGTGTTGTCCCTTATAGTGCGATTCACAAATCTGAAACTCTCGATGGCGTCACTTTTCAAATTAATGATCTGTGCATTTTTGTTCACTGAGGTTTTAGTTCATTCCTGAATTTGTTGATATTCAATCAAAATGCCATTGGCTTTTGACTGGCACAAAGTTTGTTTCAAAAACTAAAACAAGCAAACAGACAAACAAACATATAATTATGAGCCAAATGTCTAAGATACTGTCACAAATTTATGAAACTGCAGTTAAAATCATGATTTATCTCGGCTGTCATCAACTTTGGAGAGTTTGGGAAACAGTAGACACTAAAACAATAATTTAAAGTGTAGGTCCCTTTTGTAAATCTTTTCCATAAATTTGATAAATTTTATTTTTCTTCCCCGAAATATTTGTTTAGCTTTACTATCGTCAGAAGGGTCTAAGGCCACCTACGAGATCCCATGCTATACATGAGTCGTTTGAGCAGTGCGCTGATGTTGTTGTGGCTAAGCTACAGTCGTATTTCATTCAGGCTGATGAATATCACAATCAATGTCTTCAAGGTAAGTATTTCAGTTTCAGAATTGTAGATTTTTGCTTTTCAATTCTTTTTTTTGGGATTAGTTCGCCAAATGTGGATTCTAAACATAAAGAGTTGCATACCTTATGGTGAGCCCAGTATAGTACTGTCGGATAAATCTTGCTGACGAATTCCATTGGTTTTTTTTTATCCAGAATTAAACCACAAGGGAAACTGACTGGGTAGATTTTAAACAATTGTGGTTGGAACAAAGGCAAATTGACTGGAGCGGGATTTGAACCAATGACCTCTGGACTTAACGGCACTCTACCATTTTGGCTATCTAGTCCTATTGTTGCCAGTCTCCCTATTAGTCAATATCTTCATTCGGGGGTACCACTCAGAATCCTTATAACCATATCAATAATGGCCAATGTAACAACTTCTTTATACAATTTTCTTTCTACACCAGAATTCCGTGAGCAACTTGAGCGACTCGAGATCCTGAATGGCAGAGTGCCTCCACTGGTGATCCGAGAAATCTTAGACAAACATCTGACAATATCCAAGACGTCACTGTATGAGGTTTCTGAAGACTTCACAAATAACCTTGCGAGATGGGATAAGGAACGGGTAAGAATGCATCGAGAAAGGAATTCTAGTTCCCTGTTTTCAATTGAAAGTAGGAATAGTCTAAAAAAGGAGAAAATTCATTATTTTACGAAGAAATAAAACTAAAAAAAAGGTGACACCAAACAGTTGTCCAAGCATTTTCTTTTTTGTAATTTTATACCAAAACTAAACTCGTTTTTTGTTTTTTTGTTTATTAGTCTGAGCACAAGACGCTTCTACGCCCAACTCTAGGCCATCCACACAACCGCAACCAGCTACAGTCATTGTGTGACAGTGAGGAGACTCGTAAGAAAGACTACATGATCGGCGTGGAGACTAACTCCCAAAACCTCAAGGTAAGAGTTTAAAGCACTTATCTTAAAACAAATGGCGACTCTAGTTTATACATGAAATGTAATTCAGCAAAATATGATCATTCAATGTGATCATACTTCTTTAATACTGGTATCTTATATAGCCCTTTATTACACCATATGGGCGCATCAAAGCACTCAGTATTTTTTCCTGCAAGGTACATGTATGTGGAGCTAGGTTTTTGAAGTATTAGACCTACTTCTCTACGCAGCACCATGTTATGGTTTACAAGGTGCTGTGGCGCAATATTGCTGCCAATCAGACTAGGACAACGGGTGCCAACTCTTGTCTTTATGATAAGTTCACTGGGTACTTTACATGTCATTACACCATACACAGGACCTATGACTTTACTTCCTTTATAAGAAGGACGAAGCAATAATGATTAAATGTCTTACTAAAAGACACAAGTGTCACTACCGAAACTCGTACCCACACTCTGCAGATCAGAAACACCAGAGCTTGAGTCCAGTGGTCTTCTTTGCTCGGCCACGACATGCCACATTTTAGTCAGTTGTTGAATATTTTTCATGAATTTATTTTGTAGGAATCGGCAAAGAATCTTGGGACAGACTTTGTTCAGGAGCTTGCCTCCGCATCAGAGAAACTACTCTTGATGTTTGACTCCTTGTTGACTGTTGATGAAGTAGAAATCGGTCGTAAGTACAATTTACAATTTATTTTTACTAAATGATTACATCAATAATAACGTACAAGTTACTTTTATCTTGGTCAAGACTTATATGTTTTTTACTGAAAGTTCATACAGCTCATATAAATTGCCTGAATGTTGAAATTTTGATTTGTCCAATTTACAAAGATTCTAATCTTGTTTCCTTTAAAAGGTGTTGATCCAAAGCGTCTCAAGACAAGCGCCCTCATGCGACGCAAGAAAGCCGGCCTACCCCTCGAGGACAACGAATACATTCCTCTTATAAAACGAGGTAGTCGCCAGTGGGTCGGAGTACCAGTCGATCAGCTGACCGGTAAGAATCGGCCGGCAAAACCCCAGCTCTCGGCCGCCATAACGACGGGAAAGACCACATTGGCTCACCAGGCACTGGTGGATTCAAGAGATCAAGTGTACAAGGTGAGCAAACAACAGACAAACAGAAATAATTTAGCGTTCTTATATAGACGATGTGACCTATGTTTACATTCAAACAGCCCTCTGTTGACAAAACACTGTATACGTCATGTTTCGCTGGGCAAAAACACGCGTAGTCATGGTAAGATTGCATTACACTTTCTAGCTGGCTCCCAAAACACAAAGGTTTTGCCCGGCGGTATGCGCGCGAATCGCGCGTGTTATGGTTTTCGAGTGACGTCAGAGGTCACATCGTCTATAGCACTTCACAATAACTTTATGTTAGTGCCCTGTTCACTGGGCCAATAACATCACTTTAATCTTTCTTAGCTCCTTGAGGAGTATACAGCCCCAAGCTGCCATTGCTCTCTGAAGGCTTTTTCATTCACAATATCAACCTCTACCCTCGCAGGTATCATTTATACCCATGGGTTAAGAGAAGCAACTATAGTAAATCATATTGATGAAGGACACTTGTAGGCTTTAGGACTGATTTTTTTAACAGTGGCGTTGTAACAAGAATGAAGTTTGACTTGGAACAATAATTTTTAGAAGGAATCTACGTACTTGTGCACTGCAGAAAACTGGGGCTGTGTCTTGTAAACACAGAAAGTATGGAGGAGACTGTCTGACTGTATGCACTGTTCCTTTAAGCAGAGGCACCGCCTTGTAAAAGAAATGTGAATGAACAGGACAGCGCAGAGAGGAACTGAGATTTTCCTGTTGAAAACAGACTGCCCGAGTCTGGGTACTGTTCATTGTTCATTCATTACTTTTATCAGTGTTGGGACAATGTCCACAGGGAAACAGCTACCAAAACATGTCATCTCTGGGCTTCTGGCAAATGTTTTTCTTTTGAATTATTTATTTATGAGACCTGATCCATGGCACTAGGATGCTCCCAACAGTGTGGCAAATTTTTTTACAAAACGTAAAAAAAAAAGAATTATCACTCATAGTTTGATGCCCTACTCCAAAGCCAGACACTTCTCAGAAAATAGTGAGATGGCATTCAAATTTAAGAGAGCCGAGACGACATGCATTGGAATGCAAGTTTGCTTTGAGATTATCAGCCATCAATTTCACCAAACTCTTTCCCGTATCTAAGAAGTTAGGATGCATTGAACCCATCCCAAGTTAGAATGAGTTACTCATAACTCGGAGATAGGATTTTAGCATTTTGTGAAATCGGCTGCAGAGATGTTCAGAATGTTTGGCCGATTGCCAATGATGTTCACAGCCTTTGGGGAGAGTCGTGCAGAATGTCAAATCCCATAAGGAAAGACACCTTATGGTGGGCCTCAGGTCAATGTCTTCAGCCTGATTGGCCCTCGCAGATAAAGGAGGGGTCCAAACTGAGGGGGGGATTAAGCACAGGGGGTTTTATGAAAGAGGAAGAAACCATGGCAGCTGCCGAGCTATCAGGGCCTCCAGAGGGCCAAGAAACAGATTAGTCTAACCCCCTTTAAGGTTAACTCCAATATCCTCGCAATATCAAAACTGTATCATTCCAGATTAATCAGAAACAGATGTGGTGGGTCGTGATTGGGTGTGGGAGGGGGCGGGGGAGGCGGTTTTATAGGGAAAGGTACTTTACTACTGTCCTTGTACCGGAGTCATTAGCCTTTTCTCCTCCTCGAAAAAAAAATGTTAGTCATTGCACACTAATTACAAACATCCCAATTAGCCTAGATTTATTCTGTTTTCTGACATCTTCCTGTGTGCATGAATGTAGAGCTAAGACAGGGGGCCAAGTTCACACAGGGACCGTTTGTTGACTTGAGGCTGATATTGCCCAGTACCCACCGATCGGAATCGAGGATTCAAGTTCGGGTGATGAAAAACTGTGTTCTGTGTACAATTCTTTTAAGCAAGACACCTGAGAGGCTTTCAGTTCAAATCTTACAAACTTTGGTGACAATATTACTTTGCCCTTCTGGGATCGCCACTTCGTGGGGAACAAAGCTCCTCTGGGACCCACTGGTGTCTCCCCTCCAACTCAAAGGCAAAGGGTCAGCCGGCAGAAGCCCTTGACCTTTCTGGTCGACCGAGCCACTTCTTAACTCACTAAATACTCCAAAAGTTCTCCGCTGATAACATTAGGGAACTTCAAGACAAACTACAATTATTCATCCACTCTAAACGTCACTAAACACAGATTACAATTGCGCTGAAACACAACTGAAACACAGCTGAAACCACCACTGCCTGCCTGCCTTGTGTGTTATTTCCTGACCCAGTTTCTTGAGACCCCTACGCCTTCTATACGAAGACAGCCTTTTACATTGAGACAGCTGTTGTGTCTTATAACATTCCCAGCCTTTTATCAACATAGAATTACCGCCCTTTGTGGATACCCCTCCCCCACTCTATCGAAGGAGGCCATGTGGTCTACTGAACTTTTACCCCAGTACTCCTCTAGACTTTTCCCCCCCAAACCACCGGACTAGTTTGTTTGTCAGTGGGGAATGTGGTCCAGTAATTTTGCACAGTATACAGTAAATGTCTGTCAAATTTCTAGCAAAATAGGCCTAAAGAGGTTTTGTCTGTGTGTGAACATTTGCTCCTTGGCTTCATTTTTTTTGTTTTAAAAGAGTAGCTGAAATGCCGACTTTTACACACAATTCTCTCGAATGTTTGAGCAAATTCTCTGGAATCTTGTCCGACAAAAGTTTAAAACATCTTGAATGAATTAAAATAGGGCACAATTTTATAGAGCAGCTTTTAAGCAAAAAAAAAAAAAAAACTAAGTACGGCAATATTAAGCTTACCAGATTAAGGTTACCAGGCGAAATACCATTAAACAAATACCGTTACGCATCCTGGTATCCTGCATGTTTATGCTTAGCAAAAAAAATGTTCAGTATTATGTTCTGCTTAGGCAGCTCTATAAAATTGGGCCCAGGTTTTTATGGGCATGAACAAAAAACGAATCTAGTGCAAACTGTGAACTCGTCCACATTTCATCACTGACTGTTACCCGAGGTAAATTGACACAGCCTAAGGTGTTTAGTCACCTGCCTGGTTCCCTGGGCTGGCTGGTTACCATGGGAATGATTCCGGGTTACAAATGTCGTCCCATGATAAGCCCTGAAAGACCGAGTCCCTAGCGTCAGACGGTGGACAGGTCCGCGGGGAAAGCCCTGGGTGCTATTTGCATCTCAATTTTAGTGCATTTACCTGCAACGTCTGCCTTGTTCTTTTCTTTTTCATATTCAAAACATAAAATATTGCTCTGTTCTTTAGGGCTGGTTTCTGAGGTCATGTTGAAAGCTGTCAAGGTTTGATGCTTGTTTGATTGAGAAAAGTTTATGGTCCCATTTGGGAAAGCAGTTTGGGAATTAGGAACTTAAATTTGAAGGGTTCTTTTTGATTAGTATGTGGGTGTGATTGCTTAGAGGAGCTCCCAATTGGATCCCAGTCATGCCAGTACAAAGTTATATTGCTGGGTTTTTTCAGTTCTATTGTATGTTCATAAGATATACCCATGTCCATGCCATATTCCACAGCTGTGCTGTAAAGGTTTCTAAGAATATATACAGGTGTACTCAGGCAAAAATACATTAAAAATTGACATTATCAGTGTGATGCCCTGAGAGCAAACAGGTGGTTATTGAATTTAACTATCGCCAAAAGGGGGGAGGTCTCCCAAATCCAAGAATAAGCAAGAAAATACCAAACCAAAATGCAGCACAATCACAATTTAAAAAGCCTAACATAACAAAATGAAAAATCACAGTGAGTCTTTCAAATGAGTTAAAAAAAAAAACAAAAAAACTTAGGCATCATTCAGAGTACTCCAGCTAGGAGCAAATGACAGGGGATTAAAAATATTTAAATACGTTGGTATGGGGCGGACTTGGATTCAAAACAGGCATGAAAGATTTAACTGTGTGCTTTATTGATGGTGTGTATTCTACTGCTATTTCAGTGATTACAGAGCAGTTATGGAGCTTGGGGTTTTTTCTCTGTCAGAATTTTTGTAAAAACAAATTTACCATGTATCTTTTCTTTCAAAACAAGAAATACCTTTAGGACTTGCGTGTCATTCCATTTTTAAGTATCATATCAATGTCTTATAGAATTTGCGGTAGTTAAACGAGAATGCCTTTTAAAAAAGTAGTCGGAAATGACACTACTGATTTGTCAACATCCTGAAAACTGTAAAAAGGGTCGTTTTGGGTCATTTTGGGTCAGTTTGGTTAATCCCGACTGGATTAATACTTCACGAAAGTATTGGCCAATTCCTGGTCTTATTAAGCGGCACTTAATTAAGTTGATTTTATCACTTGCACGATTTATTGACGTTGCCTTGAAATGTTTTATCACTTGCTAGAGAGGTCCATGACATTTACCCGAATGAGAAATTTCGGACTTATCTGAATTCAGACTTCTGAAGCTTGGTTCATATGGTTCGTAAGGGAGTTTTGCCCAAACCCTCATAAATACACCAGATGTTGTTGTACAACACATGTACCTGTACTGTAGGAATTGTGATCAGGCTGCGGTTTTTTCTCTCCAATTTGGAAAGATTTTCGAATCCTGCCACCACTTTTGCACTCCATGTTAAAAAAGATTTGTTTTCATTTCATTAAAGCCATTGGACCCTTTCGGAACAGAAAAAAAAAAAGTTCACAGATTTACAAATAATTTACAGGGTTTACAGAAGGTAATGGTGAAAGACTTCTCTAGAAATATTAGTCCATGAAATGCTTTACTTTTTGAGAAAACGGTAAAACAATATAAATTCTTGTTAGTGAGAATTACGGATTTGTTATAAACACATGTCATGACGCGCGAAAACAGGAGTGGGTTTTCCCGTTATTTTCTCCCGACTCCGATGTCCGATTGAGCCTAAATTTCCACAGGATTGTTATTTTATATATAAGTTGTGATACACGAAGTGTGGGACTTGGACAATACTGTTTACCGAAAGTGTATAATGGCTTTAAATTAGGTACTAGTTTGTTTCATAACAAATGAAAAGGTGGTAGGATAGGGGAAAACAAAATTCTAGAAATGTTGAGAAAGATTGCCAAATACGAGGCACACTTTCTCACACTCATGACCAACATGGTTGTCAGATTTGGTATATTGTCCTGAAAATTTGTTATTGATAAACCTAAAAGCGAAATTAAGATTCCATTCTTACCTTTTCTTCCTGCAGGAATACTTGACTGCATTTGACAAGAACCTGGCTGAGATTGACCAACAGAGGGATGAGCAGTTAACAGCAGAGTCAAGATGGCTTGAAAGCTGGCAGAAATCCGTCCAGAAAGTCAAAGATTTGTATTAAAAGAAGAAGGCATGGAAACTGCCTTCGATTTCCATCTTAAATATTGTAGAATTTGTAAATATTTGAAGCAATAAGTTACTATGTTTGGAGGAGTGAAAAACAGGCACCATTTTGAATTTGTGTTGATGGTGGTGTGGGTCAGGGTACCAGCTGCATTGTAAGCTCCATAAGGACTATGTGGAAGTGTAGTTGGTAACCTATCACATCTTCTGAGCAAGGAATAACTGTGGTGAACAAAATATAATAAAGAATTACCTTTTTCATGAAAAGCAGTTTACAGGTTACATTTTTAAAAGAGTATTTTATTTGAAATTTTCATTAGAATTTGCAAAAAAGGGCAGTAAGATTTTCATGTACATATACTAATGGGAAGTAAGCCTCAAGTATTTTTTCTTGTACTTGAATAATGTGACTTTTTCCATGTATTCTACCACTTCAGCAACACAACTATTAAGTTCTTGAAGCAATTGGGAATCCAGGGTAATAAGAGTATTGTTATAAGAGGTAATGCACTAAATGCCTGGCACAAAAAGTAGCTAAGAACAACAAAATTATGCTTACCAGATTAAGGTTACCATCCAAACCACCATGTTATAAGTATAATTTGTGACTGGTATCCTGCCTATTTCTACTAAGCAAAGAAATGTTAAGCAATATGTTTTTTTGGCTTCAGCAGCTCTATGAAATTTGGCCTTGGTGATGATCTGCCGACACTAAATATCGAGGGGTATTACTTTGTCTATAAAATTTGATTTTCAACATGATGACAATTTGAAATTCCGTCCGTTAGTACATTCCATCCACATTAAAATATTGTTCAAAGTTTGTGTATATATTTATTTAAAAAAAAACATATTCCTCACATGCCGTCCATCCAGTTTTGAGGTTTACCAAATTCTATGTAAATGAAAAATTTGTTTATGTGACCTAAAAATGATGCCTTTAATTTAACTACTGAAAATTCTGTTTGTACTGGGTTTTTAATAGTACCATTTTAGGTCAAATATATGTTGTATAATAAACATTGTTTGTTAAAAAAGCAAATCTTTTGCTGTATTAACTTTTTTCCTTGTGAGTTTCTTTACAAGTTTAAGTGAGAAAGAAAACATGACGAATTGGATAGAAGCTGCAAGGTATAAAAGACATAAACAAGATTTCTTTCAATTGTTATTTCAATTTATTGTGTATCCAGATACACACAGCATGGTTCATACCCAACAATATCATGCAAAAAATCCGCTTAATTTTACAGTATAAAAAAACACTTTTCATACAAAAACGGTTATGTACATGTACAAATTTGAAGAGTTCCCATTAAAAGCATGGGACCTTCAGCTACAAGGCAACTGTGTGCTTCAACTACTGAAGAAAGCCGATCATAGTTCCTATACGATCTTTATAAAGTTACAGCTAGTTTATTTTCAATTTCAAAAATCCAGGAATTCTACCTTTAAGAAGAACATAACTTTAGCGCAGAAACTAGGTTGTACAAGTTTTTCTTCAAAATGTAGGGTTTTGACAATTTAAATTATTTGCATCAGAATTTGTATATACTATACCCGGACCCTGCATATTAAAAAGTATACAGTTTTAATTGAAAGGCACCAGTCTATTTTGAATACAGCCTCATCATACTCAACACATTTTAGCTAGGATAGGGGGTCTTATCCTAAACACTGGGTTCAGGTCCAGCTCCTTGTTATGTACGTGCAGCAATACCAAAGGTATCCAAACGAGCTGGGCACCATACTCAATGAGGGTACCTAAGCTGGTGTTGAAAACCATGTTTTTGGAAAAATCTGTTCTAGGTAACCACAGTAAAGCCTACAATAAGCTTTTTAGGTGTATCTTAAAGCAGTTGATGAAAAGGAGCTAAGCTCAACAAAAATTCTGTTTATAAAAATATGGTTACCAAACAAAACACCCATGTAAAATGCACCATTCTCTCTGTAACTAGTATCCTGTTAGTTTATGCTTAGCAAAAGAAATTTAAGCAATATTTTCAAGATTATTAAATGACCATGGAGTTCCAGAAACCACACAATAAACAACTATTTCAAAATGCAAAATATTAAAATGCAAGGCACACAAAATATAAATGATGTTATTGCTTATTTTTTTGTTTACATTGCTGATGAGTTGTGATTTAAAAAAGAAGGCACAGCAATCGACAAAAACAAGAATAAAAAAAATGATTGAAATCTTGAAAAAAAGTATTAAATACTACGAAAACTTTAAGTACATAATAGTTACAGGAGTTCTACACAAACATGTATGCTACAATGAAAAATCCTTCAGAACCATACATCTTTCTTAAATGTTTATGGTAAAAAATAAAGCATTTTGTGGCACACAAGGATTAAGTGGTTTAGCACACATAAAAAGATATAAATAGCCAAGACTGCAAGTAACAAAAACTAGAAAACATCACACATAAATAGAGAAAAGCTGAACTAATCTAGATTACACAAACAACCTGTTTTACGATAGCAAAACTAACATGTGGATTGGATCTTGCTCCATATTAAATATGTAACACACACACGAACTGACTCAGTGCAAAAGAATTTAACTTTTAAACAACCACTTTTAATGCTCTTCACAGCTCTTTCTTCGTCAAGATATTAAACAAACTTTAACTTTTAGCAAAAAATTGCAAACTGCAATAAAACTCTAACAGCTGTATACTAACTATTGGCCAATAGTAATAAACAATCTCAAAACACTAGGATCCTAGATTTATCAGTTCACGAAGTCAATTCCGCGATTAATATCCGATTTATCAGTTCACGAGTTCAATTCCGCGGTTAATATCAAGGATACGGGCACTGTAATTCCTCCTCCACTCGACACCTTGCAGCTACATGTACAGATGTAGGTACGCAGTAGGTCAAATAGTTCAGAAGTCCCGGGGAAACTTGTTGCAGCTAGGTAGTACGTCTAGACCCAGTCCAGCAGTCCACGCATTCCACAGTCCAGCAGACAGCGAGTCCAGATGTGGAAGGTCCGCAGTTTCATTCGTCACCAAGTACCAACACTCCAACAGTTTAGAGTTTATTCAACTTGAGAAGCTGATTATTCATAGAGAAGATCTAAGATTGTAGATCTGAGATCTGAGAGCAAAATATCCACAAAAATGCAATCACTATTTGCTGGACATTAATATGCTTTATAAACCTTTAAAAACAAGCCATATAATTATTTGTAGTATCCCCCAGATTTAACCAAAATAATCATCCATAAGCACATGTGAAAAACATGAGGCTTGAAAACTCTTTAGGAAATGATTTATAATAAAACCAACTCTTACCTGAGAGCCAACAACTGCCAATAAATCTTTACTGGTTTGCAGGAACACAAAACCTGCTAACAGGAGGTTATTATTTCTCCCTCAACTATTATATTTCAAAAACAAAACGATGAGCAAACTTTTACATGACATGCATAACAACAAACATGTCTGCCATAAAAACACTCTCACATGGCCTGGACATCTCCAGTCAATTGAGGGCGCTTTCACCTGTTCCAGCCTTGAGGGCGCTATCACCTTTTGAGCTCTGGGCTACATCCTCCCCTTCTAAACTCGCTGCATCGTCCCGATGCATTCATTTCGTCTGGTCCCAAACAAAAATCTGCTAAGTGCTGGAACGAAATCTCCAAACGTAGGGGTAACTGACAAACTGTAGGTAGGCTGACCTAGCGTGTCGTAAGTGAATCGCTGAGGGAGTTTTCGTACTCTGGAGGGGCGGGAACTCGGGAATGCACCTTGGTCATCTTCAAGATTCTCTGATTCAACCTCCTCCACAACTTGTTCCACAGAGATATCCGATGGAAACGTAGCATCTTGTAGGCTAAGCTCAGGCTGTGATGTAATCGGGCTTTGATTAACATTGTCCTCAGTAATCTCAACAGGTGTAGCCTCAACAACCTCTAATTCATGGGGTTCATGATCATCAGCATCGCTGCCAATCCCTTCAGGATCCAAACTATCACCAGGTGGGGGGTCGGACACTGTAAGATCATCTGCTGGTATCTGCTTGAGATCATCCTCGCTTGAAGTTAGACCACTGCTCTGGACATCATGACTGCTGACGCAAACACCATCTTCATCCATCCCATTCATTGAAGGAAGTGACAATGTGTCTCCATCAACACTGGGGTCTAGGGTGACAGGAATGCCATCATCATGGACATCGTCAATGGTTTTCAGCTGACAGTCTTCAGGGCAAGGGTTCACATTCGGTTCGGTATCACTAGAGAGTTCGGCTTGGGTGTCCATATAGGGTGTCTCCTCAGCAGGATCCATAATCGAACATCTTTCAGAGTTCAAAAACTGGGAATAGGGAACAAACTCCTCTGCCGCTTCCCTCAATGTCGACTCTACTTCAACTGAAGAATTTCCATCATGTGCACTAACCTGTGGTCCAAAGTCAATTGAACCTTCATCTATCAGGATGTTTTGTGCACTAGATTGGGTATCGGGCTGTACAGTAGAGTCTCGCTTCTTGGGCCACACAACCACTACATCAGATTCCTCGGAGTCTGACTCTATGTATTCAAGTTCTCTTTCTGGATCACCGGGGTCACACTGCACAGTTTCGGGTTTCTTTGACTGTCTCGTTATGGGTCGATGTACCTTCTCAGAGGGCGGCTGCTTGGGTTCACCTGTGAGCATTCCAATAGGAAGAATCATGTTCCTGTGAAGTGTCTTAATCTTACCCTCACCAGCTTCTGGTTTGAGCTTATAGACTGGTATATTGTCACTATGTCTGCAAACAACGAGGTACACATCTTGTCCCCATTTATCAGCTAGCTTATGAGTACCTTTCAAACCCACATTCCTGATAAGGACACGATCTCCAGTCTGAAGTTCATTTCCTCGCACTTTCAGGTCATACCTTCGCTTGTTTGCTGTCGCAGACTTGGCCGACTCTTCTGATGCTCGCTTAAATGCACTTTCTAGATTACTTCGCAACTCTTGAACATACTTCGAGTGGTCCTTGTTCGTTACACCATCAGGATATGTACCAAAGGAAACATCAATAGGAAGCCTGGCTTCCCTTCCAAACATGATGAAGTATGGGGAAAATCCAGTGCTATCATTTCGAGTGCAATTGTAAGCATGTACCAGGGAGCTAACATGCTTACTCCAGTGCTGCTTGTCTTCATTCTGCAAAGTCCCCATCATGCTCAACAGTGTCCGGTTAAACCTCTCAGGTTGAGGGTCACCCTGAGGGTGGTAGGGCGTAGTCCGTGATTTGCTTATACCCAACATCCCAGTCAGTTCCTTGATGAGTTTGTTGTCAAATTCACGTCCTTGATCTGAATGCAATCGGGTAGGTAGACCATAATGCAAAAAGTACTTCTCCCATAGCAACCTGGCAACTGTTCGAGATGATTTGTCCTTTGTCGGATATGCTTGAGCATACCGAGAGAAATGATCAGTGATGACTAGAATGTACTGAGCACCACTTCGGTCCTGTTCAAGTTTCAAAAAGTCTATGCAAACCAACTCCAATGGGTAAGTAGTTGAGATGTTCACCAAAGGAGCGGAGATCTTGGTGGGTGTCTTATGCGTCACACATCTTTCGCAACATCGGATCCACTCCTCAACGTCAGACACCATCTTTGGCCAGTAGAATCTTGGTCTAACCAAAGTGACTGCTCTCTCTACACCAAGATGTCCGAGGTCATTATGCAGGCCTTTCATTGCTTTGGTTCTATAGTTCTTGGGTAATACCAACTGAAATCTGGCAAGACCGTTGGAGTCCATTGATCTTCGATACAATGTTTCATCTCTCAGAACAAGACGATTGAATTGGCCGAGCATAATGTTCAAGTCCTTGGAGAAATCATCAGATCTCTTGGGTCGTACCCCATCTTTGACAAACTTGATAAGTTGACTAATATCTGCATCAGCTTCTTGCTCCTTCCTCCAATCAACATTATCCAGACCGACCATCTTTGTCTCAGTGTCTGGATTGCAGTAGTTTGACGGAACTGCTTCGGCACTCATTGCCATGGAGTACACGAGAGGTAGATCATCATCACCGTTTGAAGATGGACTAACAACATCACCAGCAAGATAACGAGCACAGATCGCATCAACTTGTTCCTTGCCACAGGTCTGGTATCTCTCCTCACTGTCCTCTTTTAAACGTGTCTCAAGATCACGGATCATCTCGTCCTGGTTAAACTCTCCACCACCGACAGAATTTGGGTCAGGTCTCCGTGATAAAGCATCAGCATCTTGGTTGCAGTGACCCGGCTTGTAGTGAATTGTAAAATCAAACGTGGCCAATGCTGCTAGCCACCTGTGTCCGGTCGCATCCAATTTCGCTGAGGTAAGTATATACGTGAGCGGGTTGTTATCTGTGTAGATCTTGGTACCCTGGGCCGAGTACAAGTAGTCTTTAAATTTTTCAGTTACAGCCCACTTTAGGGCGAGGTACTCCAACTTGTGAGCTGGATAGTTTTTCTCCGCCGGGCTCAAACTGCGGCTAGCATATGATATAGGTCGTACTTTGTGATCTATTTCCTGACAGAGAACTGCTCCTAGGCCGTCACGACTGGCATCTGTATGTAGAATAAAAGGACTGGCCATATCTGCAAACGCTAACACAGGTGCAGTACAAAGCCGCTCTTTCAAGGTTTGAAATGCTGTTTCACAATCTTGTGTCCAACGTGGTCCAAATGGAGCTCTCGGGTTGACAGAATTTTCCTTAGTCACAGAGTCCTTCTTCTGAACACCCCCCGTCAGCTGAAACAAAGGTTTGGCCACAACAGAAAACCCTTCAATAAATCTACGATAATAACTCGCAAACCCTAAAAAGGATCGCAGTTGACGGACATTGTCTGGACAAGCCCAAGTTTTCAACGCCTCTACCTTCCCCGGATCAGTCTGAACTCCTTCTCCAGAGACAATATGGCCGAGGTATCGCACAGAAGTACAACAAAACTGGCATTTGTTCGGAGAAACCTTCAAGCCAAACTCTGCAAGACGGTCGAACACCTTAGCAAGTCGCTCTTCCATTTGCTCCAACGTCGAAGAAAATACAATGATGTCGTCCATGTACACCAATACTTCCGACATGTTCAGACCCGCCATACACCTCTCCATCAACCTTTGAAAAGTTGCGGGAGCCCCTTTTACACCTTGTGGCATCCTCTCAAACTGGTAAAACCCAACGGGGCACGTAAAGGCTGTCTTCTCCTTGTCCTCTGGGTTCATTGGTATCTGATAATATCCGGACTTGAGATCAATGACGGAGAACCAGTTACACCCATGTAGGCAGTCTAATGCTTCATGAACAAGTGGGACGGCATATTGGTCTGGAATTGTTCGTGCATTCAAAGTCCTATAGTCGATACACAGGCGTATTTGTCCATTCTTTTTACGGACAATAACAATGGGTGAAGCATATCTACTTCTCGACTCAGTGATCACTCCTATGTCAACTAAACTCTGGATGTGGTCTCGCAGATCCTGCAAATCCCTTGGAGCAACACGTCGAGATCTTTCACGAAACGGCTCCTCATTGTTCAGTCGAATTTCATGATACGCCTCAGTAGTCACACCAATATCCCATTCATGTGTAGAGAAAACTTCAGCTCTCTGAAATGCAATCTTTAGTAGTCGCTCTTTCTCCTTGGCATCTATCGGTCCCCAATCAAAGGGTAATTTCCGGAATTCCTCTTCTGTAATTGAACACTTTGGGCTCGGTGAAGTCTGTGTCTTCACTGTTGACGATGTCACCTTACATTGTACCACTCCAGATGAAGATGGATTCGGAACATCACTGGTTTCGCTGCTTGTGTCACTTACCCATGATGTCAGGTACGCCCCTGCTACAATACATCTTCGAGACAAAATAACAGGCCTGTTGTTCTGGTTTTGATTTGTGAGGCAGACCTTTACTTTACTAAACCCTCTCTTGATAGTACAAAGCGAGCAAGAAACCTCTATCCCTCCAGGTAGCTTATTTGGGACAAATGAATCCAGTAATCCGGTAACAGACTTCCCACATTTATTTCTGATCACTCCCACTACTTGTTTGGTTGACCCAGCTGGAATCTCCACTCTGCCTCTGGCTTTGAGTTTGACATACCCAAGTAAACCATCAGGGCCTGCTTTTGTCGAACATCTGATATCTTCATATATTTTATCACAAACTGCATCAATCGTCACTCCACTTGAGTCACGCTGCACCTCTGAGTAGCAGTCCTTGAATACTCCAGCATTTGTACCAACTATCAGCTGGTAATCAACAGCACTTCTGCTATCGGGGACAACCAGAGCAAGAGTTCGAAACATCTTTTGTGTACCACAGAATTTCTCGTTGAACCCAAGGTTGATTTCAGTCCATCCTAAGTATGGCATAAGATCATCACCACCATGCCACAACACTAAATCTTTTAGCGGGTACAGTGATCTTTCAAGTGTATCAAAAAACTTCTTGTAAATGAGTGTCACTTGGGAACCACTATCTACAAGTGCACTCGTCTCTACCCCATCCACCTTGCATGTCCTGATGGTCAGTCCCCCAATCAGTCCCTCTGGAATGTCGGTGTCGGCTTGACATTGGTAACTTGGTTGAGTACTGCATGGCCTTAGTTCTGTTGGGGCATCGCATCGGCCTCTTTGGAATGCCCTTTCCCGTTTCCCTGAAGATAGAATTGGATAAACCTTTCGCTGACTTTATCTGGGTCCGATGGATTGGCACATTTGGGACGGTAGTGGCCTTCCAAACCACACTTGAAACAAAAGTTTGGACGCTGATTTGCTCTGCCTTTATCACCTCTCTGGTCAAACTTACAACTTTTGGCCTGTGTTTTAGGTTGTTGTTGTGGGATGGAGACTGCAGATGGGTTGGAAACAGACTCGGGCTCTCTATGGCTGATCTTTTCTGCTTGTTCGGCCTCTTCTCTCCTCACCATCTGAAGAAGAGATAGATACGTAGGTGGTGTTTTCACTTTATCCTTCAGTCTGAGGTTGATAAGCATCATGTCGTTGTATAGTGTTCCACGAATGAACTGAGACAACAGCAGTGAGTTTGCTGAATCCGGTAGTGCACCCCCTTTTCGAATCAGCTTCCGAAGAAGACCCTGAAGGCGTGTCAGAAAGTCTGAGGGCTTTTCTTCTTTCTTCTGATGTAGCTGATGAAACTTGATTCCCAACTCCTCTGCTGATTGTGTGTCACCAAATGCAAGTTCTAAAGCAGTTAGGTAATCAGCTGCTGTGGCTTGTGGGTTGTCTCTCCTATAGTCAGTGATCATATTGGCAGCTGGGGCACGCAGTGCTTCTCTTAGTCTCTTTCTCTTCTCTCCTTCATCGCTTTCCTCTTCTAATTGCCCATGGACAATTTCCACCCACAGATCAAAGGTTTCTTCATCTCGGGCTGGCTGCTTAGATCCAGAAAAAGAAGGAAGTCTTCGGCTGTTTGATATTTTGCACATAGACAGCGCCTCTCTCAACCCCACTGCAACATCCTTTGATCCATTTGCTGTGGATTTCATTTCTTCTCCATGATTTTCAGGTTGTTTCTCTGCTGAGGATGGCAAGTCTTTGGACGACGACGGCAGCAAACCTCGCGACATTAAGTCCGCTATTGTTACCTTTTCACGAGGGGAGTTAAATTGTTGAATTGTGAACACAATTTGTTCATCGGAAATATCAAGTCGAATCCTCCCATCAAGAGGAAGTTCGACATCCTTCATGGCAAGGTCAAATTCGACGAGAAGAAGAGTTTGGCTGTCTCTATCCTGGCGCGAAACACTAGCGAGATGGTTTATGGTCTGATATAAAGCAAGGGCTATGTCATCTGTGGGAAAATGTACCGTGGTTGCACTGACAAGAAGAAAACAATGAGTAACACGTAAATCTTCCTTTTTGCACCATGACAAACCTAATTCCCGAAGCTCTGCTGAACAGTCAGGCATTTTGTATTTACGATTGAATTAACACAAAACAAAATTTCAATATCAAAAAAACTTGCGTGCTGTGGCACGTTTGAATTTGACAATGCAATGCACAAATTATGCAACACACAAATCAGTTGTTGACTCTCAGAATGAAATCACTAAAATTTAACCTGTTTAAACACCAGCTATGAAGAACACTAAAATATATTTAATAATTCAACTTGCACGAGCAGATGTTTTTTAGTTTCAGGCCTCTACTTTTCGAGGTCCTGGCAAGATCGCCAATTATGTAACACACACACGAACTGACTCAGTGCAAAAGAATTTAACTTTTAAACAACCACTTTTAATGCTCTTCACAGCTCTTTCTTCGTCAAGATATTAAACAAACTTTAACTTTTAGCAAAAAATTGCAAACTGCAATAAAACTCTAACAGCTGTATACTAACTATTGGCCAATAGTAATAAACAATCTCAAAACACTAGGATCCTAGATTTATCAGTTCACGAAGTCAATTCCGCGATTAATATCCGATTTATCAGTTCACGAGTTCAATTCCGCGGTTAATATCAAGGATACGGGCACTGTAATTCCTCCTCCACTCGACACCTTGCAGCTACATGTACAGATGTAGGTACGCAGTAGGTCAAATAGTTCAGAAGTCCCGGGGAAACTTGTTGCAGCTAGGTAGTACGTCTAGACCCAGTCCAGCAGTCCACGCATTCCACAGTCCAGCAGACAGCGAGTCCAGATGTGGAAGGTCCGCAGTTTCATTCGTCACCAAGTACCAACACTCCAACAGTTTAGAGTTTATTCAACTTGAGAAGCTGATTATTCATAGAGAAGATCTAAGATTGTAGATCTGAGATCTGAGAGCAAAATATCCACAAAAATGCAATCACTATTTGCTGGACATTAATATGCTTTATAAACCTTTAAAAACAAGCCATATAATTATTTGCAGTATCCCCCAGATTTAACCAAAATAATCATCCATAAGCACATGTGAAAAACATGAGGCTTGAAAACTCTTTAGGAAATGATTTATAATAAAACCAACTCTTACCTGAGAGCCAACAACTGCCAATAAATCTTTACTGGTTTGCAGGAACACAAAACCTGCTAACAGGAGGTTATTATTTCTCCCTCAACTATTATATTTCAAAAACAAAACGATGAGCAAACTTTTACATGACATGCATAACAACAAACATGTCTGCCATAAAAACACTCTCACATGGCCTGGACATCTCCAGTCAATTGAGGGCGCTTTCACCTGTTCCAGCCTTGAGGGCGCTATCACATTTTGAGCTCTGGGCTACAAATATACAAAACTTGCTAAGCATAGAATAGTATTGTATAGCAGAAACAGGTTACCAACCAAAATTACACTAAGTTTGCATTATTGTGGCTGGTGCCCCCACTCATTTTTTGCTAAGCAAAGAAAACAGCTATAAGAAAAATTGGGCCCTGTACTCAGGAGACTCCTCACTTCCTTGGCTACTTTGAAAACTATGAATTTGAGCCAAGAGGGAGAACCATGCCCTTACTTTTCGGTGTCAGAACCCGGGATCCACCAGGACAAACAAATTAAAAAAACTTCTGACATTGAGGCCATAACAAAAAAAAAACATGAGTGTAAAAAGTTCACAAAGTCACATCCATTAGCACAAACTGATTGTGATTTCCTCAAAAAGCCAAGGTCAATTGTACTATCAGATATCTTCCCAAATAAAACATTTCAAGTTTCTCTAATACCCGTCGTCCCCGCGGGACCTGGAGTGAAAGGTGAGCCTTCCTGAACCATTACTCTACCGTTTTGAATCACAAAGTCAGTGCCGCATCAAAAATTCCTATGTGAGATGATTTCATTCGCTATAAACAGACGATGAAGAATGTACCCCTCTTGGGACGTGCAGAATCATTAAGCACATTTCCCGTCGGAAATCGACCCTACCTACCCGACGAAAGTCGTCAGAGATCCCCCACCCCCTCCCCATACATGAGTTCGTTGGGGGGTATGCTCACCCCTCCCTTGTAGCACCCTCAGGGGAAATTACCCTTTTTGGTAGTGTGAATAAGTCATAATGACAAAAGCAATCCCAGTGGGACTCAAGAATCATCAATGATGTGCGACCTCGACTTACATTTGAAGTCAAAAACATAGCTTAAAAACATGAGCAAATGGTATTCATACTAATGGTATTCCAGCAATCCAAAAGGGGAGTTCAATTTATCAGGCATGATATTTGGTAGTACAACTGCTACCTACATGTAGGGTTTAAAAAGACTTTGCAGTCCTTATTAATAATAAAAAAAACTTTTTTCAAGGACAACAACAAATATGACAACAGATGGTTGGAGGAATAATGTATCATGCCTGTTTTACACATTAAAGGAACACGTTGCCTTGGATCGGTCGAGTTAGTCTTTGAAAAGTGTTTTAAACCGTTTGTTATGAAATGCATATGGTTAGATAGATAAATTAAAAGTAGGATATAATGATCCACACGTCGCGAAGAAACACGGTCGGCCATTTATGGACGGACCGTGTAAAAAGAAAACCGCGCAATTTCGATTGATATTTGTGTAGATCATTGTATTCTACTTTTACAACATCTTTCTAACCATATGCATTTTATAACAAACGGTTACAAACGCTTTTTAGACCAACTCGTCCGATCCAAGGCAATGTGTTCCTGTCACGGAGAAACAGAGGTCAATGTTTTTTATCTTTATATTCTTCTTTGGACTCTTTCACGGATATGCTGGTTAGAAATGTACTCCTTCGAGAAGTTGACCAATCACAGCAGCAGGAAGGCGTAGTCCAATCACACTAACTCATTTATGCAACTCGGAAGAAAATCCACCATTCAAAAGTCTCCTGCCAGCAAAATGGTCTTTGTCCCAATGGAGGATTGGCAAACGCTCATCCCAATCCACACTGCGCACTTTATGTAGTTCAGTAGTTCTACAGCACCTTTACATTCATCCACGGGTACTGGGTTCACATCCTGCTTAAGTCATTATTTATTCACACATTAACATATATATAATATGTACACATTAGGAGCGACGGAACTGGAAGGGTTAAAGGGTAGTCCTTTCATTTGATATGACAATCGATGAAGGATTCTCGACAGGTTGGAGGTCACCGTTGGTCTCTTCCTGGTCCAGCAGGACGGCAATGGCTGCCAGGCTATCTTGCTTCAGTCGACTCGGTCCTCTCGAGGTTCGGGCCACCTGGGAATAATCAACATCACAATGTTATTCAAACCACTTGATTAAATTGTCAGCAGACAGTTGGTATATAGGATTTGAGGCATTGCATGGTGAGGTATCAATGTATGTTTGGTTTGCGGTAACACCATGTGTGTATCTACTTGCCAGGTAGACTTTGTTCTTAGAAAACTGTCAGTTGTTATAGTTAATACACAAATGCAAATAGTGGTCAGTGACTGGCCCGACCCAAGCAGAACTTCCTCATGAGCTAAAAAAATGACAACACAATGGGTTGTGTTTTCATTTGTCAAAGACTCTACTATGCGTCAAACTGTCAGATCATCAACTATTTTTTGCATTTATACCATAGGTCCTTTGTGTTGGTATGCAGGTTGGTAAGCAGTTTGCAACAGCTAGTTCAATTTTCACTTTTACAGAAAACCTTACCACAAATTATGTTACAATTTTGGTTACAAAACAATAATTTCCAATTCTGTGTTTCTAAACGGATCACGAAAGACATTTTGGGGGAGAAACAAAATCTCAAATTAGGGGAAATAAATTATTTTAAAAATTTCTTCGCGAACAAAGATATTGACAAAACAGGTCTAGCTCAGTTTGTGGAGCATCACTTTGTTTTTGTTCACCACAAAATTATTTTATTTGGGAATTAAAAAAAAAAAATTCACAACATTCACATCAACTAATGCAGGACAATGAAATCGACAAGTAAAGAATTCTGCCATTACCTTGTTATAAAGTTCATCCAGCTTGTCGGGCGTCGTGTCTTGACTCTCTAACTGCCCATGGGAGGCTGGATGGTATTTAGCATTCCTCGGACCTAAAAATAAAAAACATTATTATTAATATTTGTTTTTATGAAAACCTGGATTCTTCCCATGCTAGTCGATATGCTTGATTTGTGGCCTGATATGCGGAAATTTTTTGGCCGATAAGCAACAAAAAAATTCCCCAAAATCATCTTGAGAAAACCTTATAAAATGATCCAGGTTCAATCCAATTTTCAATTCACATTTATTTCCCTGAAAACATTTCGACAAATTACAGAACTACATTGTAATGCATATATGTATGTACACAAGATAGAAAAGGAATAAACAAGCGGGAGGCACAGCCCAAAAATAAGCCAGGTAGCTTACATAACAATAGACATAAACTGAAGGCTTTTGCTCACAAAGGCTTTTTTAAAAACCAAGATAAACGCCAATTAGAAAACATTCCGTAGGCTGGTTTCAGTTCAGAGTACCTCAACCAAACATCAAAAGGCCTTAGAATAATGCTTGATAAATTCTACTTGCTGTTTCCATCCAGCCATAAAAAAAACACTCACTTCTTGCCGGGGTGTAGAGTCTCCCATTTGCCCTCGGTACGGTCCCCGATCCCTGCTCGACCTGCCCTCCGTACGCAGCATATCCATCCATATCTCTGTGCACCCTCATGTGGTCCATGCTGGGGGAGGAGCTTGCCCGGGGGCGGTTGGGGTCCATCGGGCCGTCATTCATACCGCTCAGATCCGCGAATTCCTCAGGTGGGGACGGTGTTGGAGTGGAGACGGACGGGAGACGAGAAGTGTTTCTTGAGCTGACCGTCGAGGGCGACTTGGAACTATTGGAAATCACGATATAATAGGTAGGTAAGTTCTCTCCTCGCTAAAGAGGGAGGGCACTATAAAGAAAACGTTTACACATCTGGACCCAATTTCATGAAGCATGTAAGCTCAAAAACTTGCTTGGCACAAAAACTCTTGCTTATCAAAAAATAGGATTACCAGCCCAAGTACCATACAGTTACCATTGCTATGACTGGTACCAAACTCATTTCTTGCCCAACACATTTCTTGCTTAGTAAAGAAATTTGCTAAGCAGAATTTTCTGCTAAACAGCTTCATGAAATCCGCCCCTGATGACTGTGCAGGGCAAAATGATTAAATCAATCTAACTTAGTGTGGGTGTGGGAAGGAAGGTAAACCAGGAGTTGAGCAAGAATTGGAAAGCTAGGGGGTCAAAAAGGCGAGGAAAAACAAAACCTTGTCTTTGATGTTTTTTTTTTAGAAAGAAGGAAGTGTATTTTTATTGTTTTAACTCTAATATGGCAAAGTTGTTCCCCAAATTTCATGGTGCTTTACTAAGTTTGACACTTTCCAATTCAATCGTGAAGTTTTTTATTCATTTAAGTAAATATAAAAATATTGAGGCAGCCGAGAAAAAGGAAGCAGGCAGGGACGAGAAACTGTTAATATATTTAATGTGGCCTAAGAGGTGCGGACTCGATGCTGCCTCGTGTCTTATCCTAAATCTAATACTAAGAAATCTCTCCATCAGAAAATCCGTTGATCACATTACGAGACTTGCCACTCAGTAAGAGTGAGCAGGTCACAAGCGTCTCTAGAAAAATGTCAAATTCTCCAAATTTATCACCCGTGGGTTGGGAATAACAACCGGAAACAGTAACAAACTAGCCACAAGCCGAAGGCAGCCAATGGAATCTACTCATGGGAGTTCTTATACATTTCCTAGTTCCTGTAAGTTTATACTTTGTGCTTGCACAGCAGCCATGTTTAGTCTGGCTGGCAGAGGAGTCCGCAGCCAGATATGCCAAGGTTCAAATCAATTTCCGTACAGGTGCGTTAAAGCTGATCGTGGTGAAATAAATCTTTCCAAACGATTCACACCCTAGCATTAAAAAAATGTTGAAAGTAGATCGACTCAGTGAAAGAGGGAAAAATTGACACTTACTACCCTTTGTAACAATGTCACAGTACTGTGTTACTTGTGACAGTGACACAGTAATGTGTAACTGGTAACAGTTTCACAGTTATATGTTCCTTGTGGCAGTGTCATGTTACTGTTTGGTAACAGTTTGACAGTACTGTTACTTGTGACAGTTTCAGAGTGTTGTGTTACTTGTGACAGTGTCACAGTATTGTCACGGTGGCAATGTCACAGTACCATGGTAGTTGTGACAATGTTACAGTATTGTGTTGCTGGTAAAAGTTTCACAGTGTTGATATGAACTTACTTTGCTCTGGAGATGTCCAGCACTATATCATCACTCCCGCTGCGTTGGCTGGATGAGCACATCTGATCATTGTCAATCACTGTTCATGAAAATAAAAAACATTTACCTTACTATTTGGTTTATTCCTCTAAACGAACAGGTTCTGCATTTGACAAAAAAAACTTTAAACAAAAAAATAACTAACAACAAATGGTTTTTTTAACAAGAGTGAATTTAATTACGCATAAAACCTGAACCTGTGTTTATAATGAGAACAGTTTTCACTAGAATTAACAATAATAACAAATAGCAAATGCATCAATAGCCTAAAAAGAAACTGCGATTTAAAAACAAGGCCACCATCAATTTTACAACAGTTTACCCCCAAACATTGGCCTGAGTGAAACCTGTTCAGTCTATTTCAAAGAGCACTTGATAACCGGGCTTCATTCCTTTATAGAAATTGAATCATTCTCCCTGAAGGAATTCCCTAGAAATGAAATCAAGTTTGACCTTTTCGGAATGTCCTTTTCAATAAATGATCCGAAAAAAATTTAAGTAAATTTTGTATATTTGATAATAAAATGTATGAAAAGTTAGCTTGTGAGAGCCCCTTTAAAGCCCTAGTGAAATGGTGGGTATCTACGTATTTATTTTTTTAAATTGTCCACTGCCCATTTAAACCCTAGGGTCATGTGTCACAGGGAATATGGGTTCAACCGGGGTCATGGAATTTAGTACCATCATCGGAATTTCTAGACAGCAAAAATATTGACTTACAGTAATTTGAATTTTTGAGCGTTTTGTCATCGCCACGTCGCTTACACCACACTAAGAGGACAACGAGGGCAAGACAGAGGGCAGCTCCTGCAAGACTGACTGCTGAGATGAAGATGATCAGGGAATTTCTAGAAGAAACAAATATTAAAGAAGAAGAAGAAAAAGTTCACACAACTATCATTCTCAACCACTTAAAGGCAGTGGACACTATTGGCAATTACTCAAAATAATTATTAGCATAAAACCTTACTTGGTAACGTGTAGTGGGGAGAGGTTGATAGTACAAAACATTGTGACAACTCCCTCTAAAGTAACATAATTTTTGAGATAGAAGTAATTTTCCACTAATTTGATTCGTATACTCTGCTTGTTTTCTGGAAAAAGGGAGCTTTACAAATTTGACATGGTTTGACGATGACCGGAGATACCACACGGACATCTTCTCAGCTGGTAACCGATAGCTCTGGGGAACCAGTTGACCCGTCTGAGATAATTTCTCCGCACGTGGGAATCATTGCCTCAAGGCATGTCTGGCGGTATCAGTGGCAATACTGGCTGATGACTAGCTCTGGACCTTTTAAACAATGCCAGCAATGGCCTCTGTGTCCGTTGCTTATCAAATTTCTTCTAAGGACAAAGAATTTCCAAGCCCCAATTTGATGGGCTCGGCTGACCACAGATTTCTGCATTTACAGTCACCTTTCTCCGCTTACAGGGTTAGTGCTGAATATGTGTGGTAGCTGCCTTCAGCGTAAATGCTTAGGCTAAGTTAGAAATTGAATCTAGTAGACAAAACAGCACATGTGTATACTTATGGCCAGTAACCTTTTTTTCCTTGATAAGCAAAAATTTGCTTTTCAGCTCACTTTTTGTGTTCAACCAGCCCTATGAAACGGAAGACTTGTGGAGATGCTAGGCGGCATCAGACAGGGAGAAACAGGCGAACGTTTCCCAGGTTGAAAATCAATCTTTTGGATCAATTAACATTAAACCACATTCCTTTATGCAACCATCTCCTTTAAGAGTAATTTGGACTTTGTAATAAACCGTCCCGACCGTGAATCAATTTGACTGGGCCCGTGATTCAACGTTGGTCATCGCTAATTACAAACTGAAAAGTCCGTCTGTACCTTGAAAGATTCCCAAACCATTTACACCTGGTTATAGCTTGAGGACTTGGCCTAAACTGTTTAGAAAAGTGGACTGTACACCTGGACCCAATATATAATAGTGCAAGAAAGTTTAACATGCTTAGCGAAAAGAGAGCAGTGAACTCTTTTTTTTCTTTCTACTCATCATGACATTTTTGTTTGAAAAGTGCATCTGCGAAGGAAACCTCAGCAAATTAAGTGACCTTCACAGAAATTGGCCCCAGGGTCCAAATTAAATGAGCTACAAAGTTTGTTGAAGCTGACTTGAGCAGCCAAAATGCCAGGTAATGGGTTGTTAAAGAGGAGTTCCAAGGTTTGCGTTTTGTGACGCACTTATTTTCCAACAGATAAAGTCCTCGTGAAAGTTGGGAGAAAAGTTACAGCGTCTTTAACTTTAATTTCATAAAGCATGTAAGCACAAAAATTTGCTAGGCACAGAAAAATAATGCTCAGCAGAAAGTGTTACCAGCTAAAATTCAATCAAGTTTACACTGTTTTGACTGGAGCCCTACTAATTTTTTGCTTATCATAGAAATTTCCTAAGCAGTATTTTTTGCTTAACAGTTTTATGAAATTGGGCCCTGATGGAAGGCTTTCGGGGTTGGATTTCACAAAGAGTAAGGACCAGTCTTATCTTGAGTTAGGACGAGTACTAGTCCTAGCTTAGGACTAGCCGTTTCTAATATTACCTAGGACTTGTTCTGAGTTAGGACTAGTCCTAACTCTTTGTGAAATCAAGCCCTGCTACCGAGATGTGTAAGGAGGTTAAATGTACTTACAGTGGGTAGGCTGCTTCTCCTGGGAAGGGGTTCATGGTCTCGGTGAGCGGCGGAGGCTGAGAATCCATCGGTGGTTGGGTGGTACCCTGACCTGGTGGTGGTAACCGGGTAGGTAGTGCCCTGCCTGAAGTACAAGAAAGATATTGATAGTTTACTACAAGTTGGAAGTAGTCTTGTTGAAGGATTCAGCAAAAAGTTTTGGCGGGCGTAACCAATAACTTTTCCAGTCATCGGCCATTGAGATTAACCAATGGCAGACTCAGCTGAAACAGGGTTAAGACCAAAATGCCCCCCTGCTAAATCTGCAGTAATATTTTCTTGAAGAGTCAACATTGAGTTTCTTTCGTATACCTTCACTAAGTGTATACACTAATAGACAGTCATCCCTTTTAGCTACAAAAGTTCAAGTTTGACCAGTTCATATTTGAGTAATGATATAAGTTAATAATATCCTCAATACATTAAATCATTGTTAAACTTAGAAAACAAGAAAGAAAAAAAAAATCTCAATGCAGACATGATATTTGGTCCTCAGAAAAAAAGTAGGAGCCGACCTAAATCTACACAAAGTGAAAAGACTTTTCATGCTATTTGATCACAATTTTTAAAATTTTTCCCAGGGCCAAAAATCAGACTATAACATGAAAAATGTCAAGCCTTTCCACCGGCACAAACAATTTCCCTGTTTGCAGAAAAAAAAATAAACTTTTAAGAATAAAGTTTCAAAAACCTACCAGTTGAGATGAAGAGTTTCTCAGCATTGACTCCCATACCAGCACTGGTCCTCCCTCTAATCTCAATCACGTAGTCTGTCTCCGGCTTCAGCGACGTCAAGTTATAAAACGTTTCTGTCGTCTCAATTTGTCCGTACGTCTCGTTGCCAAAAATCACGTCTCTTCTACGTCTGGAGCTATCTGCTTCCAAAAGAAGGAAAAAAACAGGAATATTATAATTTTTTGACATTTTGAGATGAAATAAAAAATGACTCAAGTGCAACATGCCCAGCCCTTCCTCAATCACAGCCCATGCTTCGGGGGGGTTACTGGCTATCAAAAGTTGACAGGACACGATTGTTCAACTTGGAGAAGTTTCAAAAATCAATGAGAGAGAAAAAAAACCTTTTTCTAACGGGAGACAAATACTTGACTTTTCCTGACAATACTAGACTTGTATTGACTGCCAGACGTTGTCTGGGCCAGGAGGGTGGTTGAAGGGGTCTGCATGTACACACAGATAGGAAGTTAATACAACAGACAATATCCAGACATCAAAGTGGAGCTGTACACCTTTTTTTTCTCCCAAGGAAATGTTGATATTTTAAATCAAATATTCTTCCAAGAACTTAATAGCAAGATCACTCTTAATACAGGGGTGAGAGTCATTACTGACGAAAAAGTCTGAAATTTTGATACAAATTCAAAAGGTATGTTGAAATGATGGCAGTTCTACTGTTTGGTAACCCCTGGGGTTATAGATTCCAAGGAGCTTTTGGAAACAGTATCCAAAGCACTAGAGAAGTTGACCAATGAGCAGGATTTATTTATTTGTTGAAAAAAAATATTGTCTGATTTTCTTCACCAGGCCGACATAAAAAGTCTGAATTCAGCCAAAAGTCTGAACAATCTCATCCTTGTTAATAGTAGCTTAAAAGTGCTGAAAAATATGTAAGATTGTCAAAGTGGATTTCTACACGTTTTTTTTTCTCCAAAGAAAATCTTGATATTTCAAACCCAACATTTTTTCAAACCTAACCTAATACCAATAACACTATCAAAGAAGCTTTAAGTGCTGAATAATATGTTTTTTCTTTATAATTTGACAATTGACATGATTAACAATCTAGAGAGTGGCTTGAGATGTGTGGTGGCTCTAAAAAAAAAAAAAAGGCAATGGTTTAGAAATGTTTCTGTTATGCTCACTTTAAAGATACAAACGAACAAAACTACTGTGTACATAATCGATTTTGAGGTATGGCGGACATGATACGCGCGCGTCACAAACCGCGACTGATGCCACGCTCACCATGTTGATGGTCATTAGGTTTACGTGTAAACGCCACGTTGCCTAAAATGCGCACTTCACTGAATAACATACGTTCTATTTCCATGGTCAATACGCACAAATTTACCACAACTTTACAGTGTTGTAGCATTGTGTCCGCCATACTTCAAAAAGGCTTATTGCATAAAGAAACATCTATCCTCGTCTTGCCTAAATCAAATCACCTCAAGTCACACACATCAACTTTCTCCCCAGTCAAAGCCAAAAGTCTGGAAAACATTCTGACTCAATGTAAAGAAATAAGCACAGTCACTGAGTTCAAAGTCAACAAGCTAGCCCAGCAGATCCATCAAGGGTTTTTAATCCAAGAGACGTACCGGTACTCAAGCTTCGTCATTGACTTCTCATTGTCAAATAGATAACAATAGCAACCCAAACCCGGTAAAAAACACTCTTAGGCCGGCGATCAGCTTGAGATCGTGCCCACCAGAAACAGGAAAGTTTTGTCTGAGCCCCGAGCCCAGGATCTCCGAGCTGGTAGATCTTAAAAAACATAGCCCTTGTAATTGGGTGGATATAAATAAAGTCTGCTTATGTCAATTTGGGAATGAAAGAGGGATCACTTTGTAGTTACATGTCGGTGACACCCAAGGAAATTATGGACGATTAGCCGATGAAAGCATTAGGAGGGCTTGTTGATGTAAATCTAAAATACACAGGTTTGAAGTTTGTTTTTCTTTTGGATGGCCAAAGGACGGATACACATAGAGCCCTAGTTGGTTCATCAGCGTAACAGGCCGATAATGCCTTCTTCCTCAGCAATTTTCTTCAACTACAAACATGGCCGTGTTGTTAAAGGAACACGTTGCCTTTGATCGGTCGAGTTGGTCTTTGAAAAGCGTTTGTAATCATTTTTTATAAAATGCATATGGGTAGAAAGATGTTGTAAAAGTAGAATACAATGAACCACACAAACATGCCTTGAAATTGCACGGTTTTCCTTTTACCTCGTCAACTGACACGGTCGGCCATATTTTATGGGAGTCAAATTTTTGACTCCCATAAATGGCCGACCGTGTTAGTTCGCACAGTAAAAGGAAAACCACGCAATTTCGAGGCAAACTTTTAAAACATCTTCCCAACCATATGCATTTTATAAAAAAAACGGTTATAAACGCTTTTTATAGACCAACTCGTCCGATCCAAGGCAACGTGTTCCTTTAAGTATAGGGAAGCTCAGTGGTTTATTGGTCAAGATATCTACACTCAGACTGCAAAAAGGTTGTAAGGTTGGATTTCTACCCAAGATGACGTCTTTGTCTGCGTGACTCGGTGGGCACCGAGGCAGTGAGCGATATTGCATGTAGGCCTACCGCATAGTTTTGTTTTTTTGTGACAAAATTTTGACAATTTGCTGAACAGTCATTATAAAAAAGTGGATCGCATTTATTTATTTAAATGTTTGATTATGCACAATTTATAGTGCCTACTGGTCAAGTGTCTTGCGTAAGGACACAAGTGTCAAGATTGGGACTCGAACCCGCACCCTGCTGATCATCACCAGAGCTCGAGTTCTGTGCCCTTGACTCTCAGCCTGGAAAACCACCAGACCACTTAGCAGAACACATACAACTTTCTCATGCTGGGCTACCAGCAATCTCATTCAATAAACAGTCCAACCCTTCTTGACAAAAAGTTTACACTTACAGACCAGACAAAAAGTTAAAATTTCTATGTTCAATGAGGATGCCACAAATAAACCACTCAATTAAGCTAAGTCACTTCCCTCAGAACCAGCCTCCCCTTTTATATATGCCTCATGCATATTCATGTTTAAACCTTATCTTTTTATTATTTAGAATGGAGTAGGAAAAGGGTTTCCTTTAAAGTTCCGATTCACTGGGTCACACAACTGGACCATTTATTCCCCCGTGACTAGCTGTTTTTACAACCCCATACCCTCCCACAGTAAAACCTGTGGTGGCTTGTTTAATGGAGGTAGAAACAGATGCTTGTTCTAAATTTAAAACATGCATTTAACAAAGAAGGCTATTTTCAGTACAAAGAGTGACTTATTTTCAACAGGCCTACCTACATGTATGTATACAGCAATACTTACAACACCCATAAATGTGTACAACATTTTCACAGAACTCAGGAAATCTACTGCGTTAACAGTGCTTACCATAATACACAAAGGGTACAATCAAGTTCTTTAAGTCGAGGCAAATATAACATTAAACACCCATATATGAAAATTCTTCTGTTTTCACAGCAAACAAGTTAAACATTTGCTAAAAAATTAAGTCGCAAAAAATAACGTTCCCATAGTCTCACCTGTGCACACTTAACGTGATGAAAGTTACAAAAACTCCGAACCCCAAAGGATACGCCACTTTTCACTAGGATCCTTTTAGGCTTTGTGCATTGTTTATTGTTGAGTTAGTAAGTAAAACCTCAATACCTTAGGCCCCATACAGTCAACGCTGCACACGTCAAGACTATTCCACCGATAGAGGGCGTGTCTATAAGCAAGGATCCCGTTTAGAGTGTTAAGTGGTGATGGTGATCAGGAAGTGGCTGCTATCGTTTGTTGGTGATGTGTACAGTAAGTGCGAAAAATGGAGTTGGGGATCGCAATAGTTGAGTGATAGTGAATAACAACGTCTTGCACCAAGACTAGGATCTTATTCCTGAGAACAGTCGGACAACGGTTGATATATCAAACGGTTAAAACCATTGGACTTTGATCATAGGTGGTATACGCTCCACGCTGAGTTTGTGTGTGTGGTACTTCAGTTCTAACAGTGAATTGTTCCTTATAGTTCAGCAGCCGATTTCACGAAAGTAGTGTGTAACTGTGTCACAAAGTTCCGCATATGGTTGATACATCAAACAGTGAAACCATCGGACTTTGATTATAGTTGGTATACGCCTGGCTCCATGCTGAAGTTGTCTACTGTGTGGTTCCTAAAGTGAATGGTTTCTAATTGTTCAGAAGACGGGGTCAGGCTCCTGGCAAACAGACATCTCTCATAACTCATTCACTGTCTTAGAACTCCTTAGGCTCCTGGCAAACAGACGCATCTTGTATAACTCATCCACTGTCTTCCTACACCACAACAGGTGTCACAGTACACCTGTGTGATTGGCTACAACATTGATCCAATCACCGGCCCACAATCCAGACAATTAATCTACTCCCTCTCCAGACAATAACATCGTGCCCTTGAGTCTAATCAGACATATTGAAAGCTATTTAATGAGCCACTAGGCTAATTGACCTCAATTTAAACAGTAAATTACCCAAACTGTTCTTAAGTGTTCATTTCTATATGTGCTTATTTATATGCAGAGTACAGGGCCCAATTTCATAGAGCTGCTTAAGCAGAAAAATTGCTTACCAATTTTCTGCTTAGCAGAAATGAGCAGGATCCTACCAGTTAAAAATTCAAGCATGCGAGCAACGCGACAACTTGGGTCAACTGAGTGAATGATTTATACCATCCTGTATACCATCCCAATTTCATAGAGCTGCTTTGAAAAGCAGAAACATTGCTTAAGAACTTTCTGCTTAGCAGAAATGAGTAGGGTACCAGCAAAAAAGTGAACACAAGAATTTGTAGTTTGGCTGGTAAACCCTTCTCTTGTACAGACATTTGGTTTGCTTAGCAACTTGTTGTGCTTGCAGCTCCGTGAAAGTGGCCAAGGTTTCCATATCTCCACTTCCAAAGTGATTACAGGCCTCGATTTTTTTTAGAAGGGCCAGAGCAATTTCCTCTGGTCAGGGGCACTTCTTTGAGGAAATGTAAAACTGGAATGTTGCAGTAGAGGGCACCACAGCAAAAGCACGGGGCACTTTGGCAATTGCTGTGGGTGCCGCTAGTTATTTCAAGGCCTGGATGTACGTAAGACATCCAGGTAGTCAACTCAGAATGTTATTTACAGTTGAATATCATAGCCTCGCTGCAATATTAACGAAATAACGAAACCCAATACACTTGTAGAAAATGTTGACAACCTTGAAAACTGCACCCCACTTCACCTCCTCAAGGGTTCAAATAGCTCATTTTTGTACAACACACCGGGAACAATCCATCAACCATAAATTAACCGCTTCCAAACAAGAAATCCATCCAAGACCAACTCAGCAGATGGTGACAGAAAACTTCCAACGCTGATGGGCAAATACTTTTTTTAGGGCCACGGATAAACTTTCAGATTTGCTTTGGGGTTTTGAAGAAATTGTTGATGCTAATTTTGGAGCTGGTAGTACTAAGTGGTTGAGCTTCATAGAAGGAATTTCAAACATTCAAATTGTATATAGAGTTGTGAAGGTTCATGAAAGAGAAATTATCTAAATATCAATTTGTTTGAAAGAGTCTATAAAAAAGAGCCAGCATTGTAACAACTTAACATCTTTAACAGTCAGTGTTCTCTTGGCCCAATTTTATAGCACTTTTGCTGAGCAACTTAAATGTGAAGAGGATACCGTCACAGGGCACAAGGTACATGCTATTTAGGCTGGTAACTTATCCTTGCAAGCATACATCCATTGTGCTTAGCTGTTTTTTGCTTTACTCTGTAAAATTGGGCCATAGCTGCTTCATTGGCAGTAAATATTGCTTAACAACTTTCTGCTAAGCAACATAATACCATTCACATATAGTGCATGATAAATTTTGCCTAGTAACCTTCTTCTTGTACATACATTTTGTTTGCGCTTAGCTTACTTTTACACAGCTCTAAAAAATTAGGTCCTGGGCCCAATTTTATAGAGCTGCTAAGCACAAAAATTTGCTCAGCATGACATTTTTTGCCTTGATAAAAACAGGATTACCAACCAAATTTCCACTTGATTTTCAGGATTTAAGCAAACAACAGCTGAATATCTGTAACAAGCAATATGCAACAAATGGTAATTTGGTTGGTCATCCTGTTTTTATCATGGAAGAAATTTCATGCTAAGCAAATTTTTTGTGCTGCGCAGCTCTAAAAACTTGGGTTCTAGTTGTTTTTCAGGATAAACATTTAGTCACATACAAATTGCATGACTCGTTTCATCACCTGAGTCATGACAAAAAAAATCCCAAACACAAAACACCAAATAAAAAACTTTGGTAATTGCCAAGGCCCCCGTGATTTGTTCAGCGAAACAAGTTGGGCCTTAAGGATCGACGTCAACTGGTGGGGCTTAAATACCGGGGTCCTGGAACAGACATGATAAGGGTCCATGCTTGTCTTCCAGACAGATGGTGGCCTACAGCGAGACCGTTCTAAGACGCTCAGGAAGGATACGTTTCAATTGATCCATCTCCAGTCATTAACTTCAGACATCTAATCAAAAGTTAACCCCCTAAAACTTCTTGAGTTGGAGGAGAGGGGGAGCGGGGAGGTTTGGTCTGCATATTATTCAGGATTCAAAATGGTTTAAAAATTGTTTGCAAGATAGTGATACATGGTCGAATTGAAGCGGGATTGATAGATTAGGATCAATATTCAAGGCGGGACTGTCTTGTTCTGCTTTCGGATGAGGCTGAATGGGCTTAGTGACAAGGCTGGAAAGTTTGTTTGACATGGTTTCAATTATTATCCGATTATGGTACTTTGGGGCAGCGGGGTTTTTGGGTGGAGGGTATCGTTACAGGGATGTGGTTTCTTAAAATGTTTGTTGTGCTTCACAGTGGAATCACAAGTGAGACTTGATTGATGGGTTGTCTGTTTGCTTCAGTTTTGAGGATGACTAGATTCGTGGTCGACAAGGCCAGAAAAGTTTGTCAATGATTTATATTTAGTGGTAAGACATGAACCAATTAAAGTAGTCCAGTAGGCAATGGTAAGGTGATTGTTCATGGACCAGGGCTGAGTGATCGCACGCGAACGAACAGTGTCTGGTCTTCAAACTCTGAATAAGTCAAAATGTTTTAACAGAAGGGTTTGAGAAAAGGTAGAACCCCAAACAGGTTTTTTAAAAAGCAAAAAGTATTGCAGAGTAAAGCCAACCCACCGATGACAGAATTGGGATAACTCAACTCTTTTTTATGTGTCAACGATTTTAAACAAACACTCCCAATTTAGTGTTTGAATTATTTGCAGTTTACAGCTTGATAAAATAATGTAAACAAGTTTGTTATGTGCACAATCCCTCTCAGAATTCCTGAATTGGGAGACCAGTCCATAAGCTTGAGTTAAGAAACGGACCCAAAGGAATCGATGGTGGGGGGGGGGGGGGTTGGACTTTCAACTCTCAACAATACAAGAGGCAGAGGAGCGGCATCCTGCTGAAATTTCTGATTGAGAGATTTTTATCCAGTTGTGGACTGACAAGGAGTTAAAGCATTATTCCTGAAGTGCTTTTAATTCTTGAAGAATGTATTTGCACGGACATGGTGGGCTGGGGTTGCTGCACTGTATTACCTGATTAAAGAGAAGAATTTACAAGGCTGAACACTCTGCCGCAAGTTAAGCAAGACTAAGCACTCTTATACCAAGCCAATTTTGTTTAGTAATGCGATTATCCAACAATCAGTTATATACTGTAACAAAACTTTGTACAAACTTGCCGTTAATTTACTTCCTCAAGGAAGTATGTACTTTCAGCCAAATTGCCAGTAACTGTGCTCATACTTCAACTGGACGCAGACCCACGTGCAGAAACACAAACCAATGAAAGCTTTGACGAGGCTTAGCTTGTTTATCGTTTGCCAGGAAACCATGAAAGCCGATGTGATTTTTCATCGTATTTGTTCCAAACAAGCAGAAAATGAGTCATGAAATAATTTAAATGGAACAAGTGCAGTATTCATGAAGACAATCAAAGCGTAAGCCTACTGATTGAAATGTTGAGGTTGTTACACCGCTATCTCTTTTCAGAATCAAAACAAATCTCAACAAATGTTTAAATTGTAATGGATGTTAGATTTAAACGAGCTGCTGTAAAACAATATTGAAGCTTGTTTTTCCTACCATGACATTTGACCCAGTGAGTGCCATCTTGTTATTATTTTTTCTTTTTACATGATGGCGAGATAAACCTGACAACCCCATTTGTGCACCAAGGTCTTAGGGTTATATGGTTTACAAATTGAAAACAAGAAAGAGAATGGCATTAACAAATAACTTTTTACAATCACTTAAAACATCTCAGTTAAAAAGGTTAATCTAGAAATTTAAGAGAAGTCTTCCGAATTCTGAAAATGAGTAGAAAATAAAGCAAGACAAGTTCTCAAAAGAACATAAATCTAGCTTACAAGTAGATACACGGCAAACCAAAAATGTATATTGATACCTCCCCATGCAATGCCTCAAATCCCATATAAGAAATTAAAAACTTTCAAAGTCTCGACCAGCCAAGTTTTTACTGACCAATTACTTCCACCTACAATGTAGGAAGTGACTTTTTATTTCTCAATGCGGCGTTCGTGAATTGGTTTTTTTTTCTTCTAAGCAGCCATTATGCACTCATTGGCTCACTATACTTCTCAGTTTGTTCAATTTAAACAACTATTACCTGTACAGGTGGCCTTGCCGGACTTGAACTATAAAATACCCATCCTGTTAAAGTTG
Organism: Asterias rubens; assembly: GCF_902459465.1. Lineage (NCBI taxonomy): Eukaryota > Metazoa > Echinodermata > Asteroidea > Forcipulatida > Asteriidae > Asterias > Asterias rubens. The sequence goes on from NC_047080.1 coordinate 1,924,693, forward strand.
GCAGCTGTAATATGAACCAGGTAGTCTCTTTTAAAGGCTGTATAATGCTTGTTAAGAGGAGCGCATGAATTGAGAGTGGCGGTGGTGCAGAATAGCATTAAGATTTTCTGCAGAAAAGGTCACAATTCTTGTTACTTAAAAATGAGGAAATTCTGTACATTTTTTTTTTGCTCGGAGACTTTCTGTGCTAACAAATAGTAACACAATTTTGCTGCTTGAAGTTGGGTTTTAAGTTGATGTTAACAGCAAGCATTAGCCACTGTTGAAGCTTTTAAAGCGTGTGAATAAAAGCCAAAGTTCCAAATTACGAAAGCCTGGACTTTTTTTCAAGGGATCACTTAACATTAACATCACAAGGCCGGACGGCTACACTTTGCAAACTGCCACAAGTTTTAACCTTCTCCTGGGGCTGAAACAGGTTTACCCCCCTTTACAGTCCATGTAAGCATGGATATCATCCAATAGGAGCAGAATTCACTGCCTTCCCAACTTTCTGAAAACTAGGCACTGTTGAAAATCGCGCAAAAATTCAGCTAATTATGCCCGACACTATTAGAGTTTAAAACGCAGCATGGTCGGTGCGACAACAAGTCTACAAAAACGAGATTAGGAAAGCCATCCAGTGGAGAGACCATAAGAGAGACAATAACAGCATAAAGAAATTGCAAACACTCATTTGTGAAACAACTCAATCCATGTATAAATTTCTGCCGAGGAAAACACTTGTAATGACCCAAGCTGTAGCACAACAAAATGCCATTCAACAACTTCTGTAAAGTCTAGAGAAAACTCCGCCCATCAACAAACAATTGTTATTAACTTTTACAAAACATTTTTCCAACAATGCAATCCTATATTGATGAATTAGGGTACGTTCAGACGTGGGGTTAAACTAGTCCTTAATCCGAGCACCGCGGGTGTCCAAAAGATAAACATGACTTAGTCCAAAATTGGCTTGCGTTCACACAGTGAGTTTATTCTGGTCAAGCGGACTAAACTAGCCCTCGATGTTGATTATTGGGTCATGCATCGGCGAACCTTACCATTGCTGGTTCCGGTTTGTTACATTGTCCATGCGTTTTCCACAGGGTTTCGATCCGCTATCGTTTCTACGAACCTCATGGTCATTATGTATTCCATCATTAAAGACGGCAAAATCACTTCATATCCTTGCTTGGCCCCAGCACAAACGCAATTCTATTGTGCCCGCTGAAGTTTCCGTTCCGCACTGCCCTCGATGAACGAAACATTTACACGTTGTTGTTGAAAGCTTCAAATTATTTTCGAGTGTGAACTTTTGTAAATATATCACAACTTGGTCATTAAGAAGTCGTAGCCTACACACATTCTCATGTTACGTTAAAAATTGTTTTTCAATTCAACATTAGTCTGCTACTTGTATAACTGTTACGTAAAGTTGTTGAGGGCAGGAACCAGATACAACCTAGTTTTCGAACCCAAACTTTGGTCTTAATTGTCGATCCCGTGTGTGTAGCTTAGCTGTGATTAGATGCCACTTTCTTCAAAGCAAAACCCGTTCGTTATCATAAAGTAGCGTTGCACACAGAAGAAGTGAATTTAAAAACTAAATAGTGCTACTAAAAATGAGAACTTGTTTTCGTGCGACGTCCATTTCAAACATTTTCGGCGAAGGGGAATACCGGGGCCCCAACACTTAATGGTAACATAAAGGGAAGGCAGCGGAGAGACGCAAGGAGATATTATATAGCTCCATGGATTCATGAAGACACCACCCAATACTCGCTGCCGATCCATCCATACACGTGGAATGACGTCACCTTTGTTGCCGCGGTCATTTGGGCTAAAATAGACCGGAAGTAGCAGGTCAGTTGCGTTCCAACGATGGTTTACTGGGCCTCGCAGCGGGGGGTTGGTCGTAAAACCTGGGCTAAGTTAGTCTAGTCCACCAATTTTTTTGGTTTAGTTTAGCCCAGCTCAGTGGGTCAAATTAACCCTCGCGGACCAGAATATTGCGTTCACACGCAGGGTTAGTTTAGCACTTTTGGATTAAGGACTAGTTTAACCCCACGTCTGAACGTACCCTTACTCACTCCTTGACTCACTTTGGTATTACATTACAGAAACAATACTTTATACAAGATAAACCAACATGATAAGCAAAAGCCGACGCCAAAAGTCGCCGACAAAACCCCCCCAAATACCTCACACACTACGGTGACTCACAGCGTGGGTTACACCTTGTCGTCCAAACAAGTTTTACATGTGTCCCCGCCAAATTGACACAATGGCAAACACCTAAACCCGGCCCGATCTGAAAGTACACAGCGAGCCAAATCTAAATTGGATCTAATGTACGCAGTTGACTTACCCCTCAAACACACACAGATGTATCTTGACGATGAAGTACAAACACCGAAGTTTCAAGATGTGCGAGTATTTGTTTTTCAAACTTCACCCCCTTAAGAATTCCCAAGAGATCTGAGAGAGTGAGTACGTGCTTCGCGTTCCCCTAAAAACCCACGTCGTCGTCTTTTGAAAGAGAAGTTTAGGTCTGCGGGAAGAGAAAATAAGGACTTACCCCTCACTCCCCCTGTCACTACACTCAGGACGTCAGTGGTAACTTCCTGGGGAAAGTCTGCCGTGTACGTGATGACATAGGCCAGGATTACTCCATTGCTGTTAGAGGGGGGTTCCCAGCTGAGGTAGATGTAGTCGGAGCCAACTTCGGAGGCTGTGATTGATCTGACGTGTCCGGGAACTAGCCGGAGGAATTGAGGTAACAAGTTAATTAGAGATTGGATGTGAAATGATGAGTTTTTATGCCGCAGATATTCTTGGGATTTTTATTTTGTTTTTGGATCTCCGAGCCGCACACAGAGTAAGTGAGAAACTTACATATTCCCCAAATCGACTGTGAGAATTCATACTAACCCTTCCCAAATAATTGAAACAATATTGGCAGATCGGTTTACAAGTTAGTCAACACTATGTCATCAAAGGAAATAGCCTTGAAAATGATTCGCCTTTGAATCAGAAATTTTGAAATGTTCAGCTTGCGATGGATCATGAAAATTTAAGTAGTCTACAACTATAAGTAAAAACTGTTCTCTTTAATAGTAAAAAAACAAAAAAAACAATTGAAGTATTTGACTTTGACTTCGCTAGCATGTGCCGTGATCGTGCAAATAAAGTGACATCACCACATGTTGCTTAGCAACCTTGGTGACATCACTAGCCTTGCCCTGTGGCAAACGTTCAATGACATCATCTTTATATTTAAAAGTTTGTATGCCATTGAGTTTGAACATTGAAGTGTCAAATTAGCCATGCCAAACTACAACCCCTTTTTTAATGAGGAATACTTGAACTTTCTTACAAGAACATGAATTATATGTTTAAGAATTTAACAATAAATATATAAATAGATGTATTGAGATTTTGTAACTGTAAAGAAGTTTAACTTAGATTGTCTGCAAAGTCGCAGTTATAATATCAGATTTGAATGAAAACAGTTTGGTTTTGTCACACAAATAACAAGCAAAGATTCCTGCTAACCCGTGAAACACACTTGACGTAAGCGCAACATTCCCTACTTCTTTAAGCACCGATTATTTGGTTGCGATCAGAGCCATGATATTCGGCAGCGATACCATCAGGGTCTATAAATCTTAAATGTACATCAGCTCCAAAATCTTCACCTCTCCCCCTAAATGAAAGCAACCAATGCTTCACCTTATTATCAAATTAAGGAGAACCCAACAAATCTTAAGGTGTCATTCTCACTTTGAATTAGCAAATGGCCTGGATGTAAGAAGTCCGCTTTGCAAATCGACTGAATGGGGAAATATTCTTACTTCCTTCCTGTGTTGAGGCAGATGTTTCTACTGATGGGGGACCCTCTAATCGAACGCCATCCACTAGGTTGTAGGCAACCATCTGGGCGAAGTAGAGTGTCGCGACCTCCAAACCTGACAAAGGGAAGAAAAAAACAATTAAGTGTCTTTATCAAGATGGGTTTTTTTATAGTTTTTTTTTAAATCCTGACGAATGACTAGCGTTGTCCTCTTGTTCTTGACACAAAACCCCTAAATTTTTAAATTTTATTTTCAAAGGATTGATCTTATTCATAATTTTCAAGTCATAATAATCCAGAGGGACCTCGCCAGACTGGGCGCTGGGGTGGTCTGGGGAGGAGGCAGAAGTGGCAGCTCAAGACCGGTCTATTTAGAAGCTTCTCACAAGTCAGGCAGCCGGTGCAAAAATACATGATGCTTACTGATGATGATAATAATGATGTTATGTGTACACTTTGTGACTGGTACCCTGCTTATTTTTGCTTAGCAGAAAGTTGTTAATCATAATTCTCTGCTTAGGCAGCTCAAAGAAATTGGCTCAAAAATCAACATCCAGCTACACCTCCCTTCCAATGCCGAACGATCACGAAATAGGTCATTTTAACTCTGAATGGTTCCAATTACGTTCGTCATATCCTTTCAGCTTAAAATGAAACCCAACTCTCGCCCAGAGAGACCCAACGCAACAGCACCGACTTTCTCATTTCACAAATTGAATCATTTCATAATCCATAGCTTCAATCTGCTGAAAGATGACTTCTACAGAAATACAAGCCACAGATGGGCAGTATACATGTATGAATGCAAGAATTAAGTTGTCATTCATTTACCACTGCCGACGAGTTTATTGCGTTAAGGCGGCTTCCCCCTAAGCCCACACAAGACCCCCTAGGACCTCCCACTCAAGATAAATATTCTGCACTAAATTTCCATGCAGGTTTTGCAGGCTGCGAAGTGAATCTATTTTTTGATGAAAAAGCTTGTTTTATAAAAAACAAAATGACCTTAAATTATGAATCATTACATGGAGAATTGAAAGCATTCATTTCATGCTCCTTTGCGCAAACAAAATGTTTTCAGTAATTTCATTTTTTTTTTTTTGTGGCTTAACATCTTAACTTCTTCACAGAATTCTAAAAGCTTACAGAAATTTCCATGCGACAAAATGCATTTTACTGGTAAAAGAACACTGTATACTCGCCATGTGAATGTACAATCTACACACAAACATGACAAACTTCCTGAGACTTGGGAAAAAAAGAAAAAAGTGCTGACTCCCTCGAGACAACTTTAAGATAAAGGAGAAACCTTCAGACCTCCCTCGTGTCTCCATGTTTATCTCCTTTCATGCCAACACATCAGGAAAGCTTCAATTGTCGAGTTTATTCTTTCGGAACCCTTCAATAGTGGAGACGTTTTTATTCTCGGGAATCTATTATTGGGGAGTCAGTTTTCGTCCTTTTCCTTTCAGGAAGCTGGCTTTGTACCAGTTCAGTAGATTGTTTAGTTGACTTGATGATATATGTATCTGTTATCATACTGCGTCCATGTTTTGTATGGCTTCCTGACTACTCAGTGCAAATTAAGCAAGACGAGTCAAAATTATGATTGAGACCAGTCTAGTTGGATTTAGACTCGATTTGACTTCTTCAGCCATTACAAAATAAAAATGGGAGGGAGTGCAAAAAGTGAAGACAAAAGTTCAAACTGAAAAATATTAACAAGAGTTAAGATGGACCACGGGACAAACTGTGCTAAACATGAGGCATGGCTTAAAAAAAAATAATAATAATAATAATAAAAAATAATAAAAAAAATAATAAAGTTTTTGCAAATTGGGTTTAAATTGACCAGTGATGAGTCTTTCAAAAAGTGTTTCTATAGCCTTTGACAAAGATTCTGCTAGTGTTAAAATGTAAGGCCTTTCACCATTTTGTGCAAAGGAAATAGGGAAAAGTTAAAAACGGAAGTTACTTTAATAGAGTTTTGAGGCGTTGCATGGCAAGATCAGCTATTTCTTGTAAATGCTTGCAGGAAAAACCATGTAACAAATCAAGGAGTATTGGCCCCGAGAAAGGCTATTTATATTTAGTTGGCTCTCGTCATCAGAGACCCAACATGGCTGCCACAGAGATATCTATTCTAAGGTTTTCAAAGTCCTTGCTGACTTTTCTTCTGTAATAATACTCTTGAAACAAACAACAGTAAAGAGACAACCACCCGGAGAAAAGGACCTTGCAAAGGAAAAAAACAACTTAGATTTAATTTGGGGGTCTTCACGGATGCGTAAAGCTCTGGCCATCATCGAGTAGTGGAAAAAAACACCAGACCACCTCCGGTTATTTTGTCCCATCAGCGTCTGGGGATATCGAGTTTTGTACTGGGGCACACTCTCTGCAGAAAAGGACGCCACCGCTGTGGTCAGCGCAATAAATCTTCCGCTTGAGGAAACTCTTTATTATATTATGAGGACACCATTAATAAGATGGCATCAGGGTATCCGGGTCAGCTTTGTTATTGGGTACCCCCCCCTACTCCATCGAAGACAACGCCGGTATTCATTTCCTTTGTGAGCATTGATGAAGCTTTGCAGTGGTGTTGTCTGATCTGTTTTTGTTGTTTGTTTCAGAAAACATGCTTTATCAGATCCAAGCTGATAAACAAAACAAATTGCTAATTTATATTTAAAAAAAATTAGAACTCAATCCTCTAATTGAGTTTTCCTTCTGCCCACTCGGCATTCATTTCCTTTATGAACATTAATGAAGCTTTGTAGTGGTGTGTTGTCTGATCTGTTTTTTTAATTATTTTTTATTTAGACAACAAGCTTGATCAAACCCAAGGTGATAAACAAAAAAGGCATTTTATTAGTTGCAGTACTCACTGCTAAAACTAAGGACTTCAATTTGAACAGTCTAACAGTGGTTTAGTGGTAAGACTACTGCTCTAGCAATGTAAGGGTTCTAGGTTTGAATCCCGCCCAAATGGTTTGCCAGTGGATTTTTTTCACAGATCTCGGGAAAGTTGTCAGTATACAGTGCTTAATACACATTAACTTGGGGGAAAAAAAGAAAAAAAATTGAGAACCCAATCTTCAAATTGAGTTTTCCCTCTACCAACTCTCATGCGCGATCAGCTACCTCAAAACATTTTGCTCAAAATAAGATTTATCCTGCATGTTGGTGCCCTCGAAGTCTAACATTGTACATTGATACAAGGATCCATGTACTGCCTCAGTATCAACTATGTCAAAAGTGTCGAGCGCATGTGTACTTTTCATTGCCAATGACCCTGCACGACCTATCAAAATATTTTTTTGCAATTTCATGCCTAAATATAGGTGTAGATAAGAGCAGTCTGTCAGAAAAAAACTTGATCGAGTCAAGATATTTAATTTAACATTTCCAAATGTAGCTCTTTTCAATTCCGACAAAAAGAAATTGTATTTAAAAAAGCTAACCAATCACTGTCAATGAATTCTGGTAACAGCTATTAATTATTGCTGATAACGTTATGTAGTTGTACAATTAGTCAGCGTGTTCCTGCCAAGGTGAAGTTTCATCATAACGTTACAATGTCCTTGTAACAGGAACTAGACCTAGTCAAAAGGAAGGGTGTTGAGGGTTAAGACGTTCCTCTGACAAGAAGCATCTTCAGGGGTGCGAAGATCTGGGATAAGGCTAGGACGGGGGTCACTTTTTAAAGCTAGTAAATCATAAATTACGGAGAGCTGTAAATCTGAATCTTATCATACAGTAGGAAACAACTATTACACATTTTAAGTCACTGATAAATGGTTTTTGCTATAACTTATTTCTGAGTGGAGGACATTTCCGCGGCCGTAAATTATAAATTAACGAAAACCCATAAATCTAAATTACAAAGCATACTAGGTGGAAAGGAGTAATTAATATTTTACCTTTGCGCTGACCGTGCGGATATTTTTATGAAATATATATATTTTTTCATCTTCAAGGTGATAAATTATAAGTTACTCATACCTAGAAATCAATGAGTCCAGTGGAGAAAAAATGTAAATATAAACAGGAAAGCAGTCGTTAAAATTTAATCCAGGTAAGGCCACGTTGTAGATTTTGACGTCAGACTTGTCATTTGGTCATCGGTTTGGACAAATTAAAGGTTAGCAAGGAGCCACACTGTCGCAGAACATTTCCTTGTTGCTGCGTTTGGATTTTTAAAGATATACCATGTGGTAAAGACCACTTAGTGACATCACATTTGGTTACAGACTGCGTATAGGGTGTCATGGCCGAGTGGTTTAGAACATCAAATTCATCGGAGTGTGGGGTCGAATACTGGTCATGAAACTTGTATCCTTGAAAACAATGAAACTTTCTTCCTTGTCTACTCTCCATTTGAGTTGTTGGCTAGAACAGTGTTAAAGGAATTGCCTAGAATTGGTCGAGCTGGTCTATAAAAAAGTGTTTTAACCGTTTGTTATAAAATGCATATGGTTATAGAACGATGTTGTAAAAGTAGATTACAATGGTCCACACAAACAAGCCTCGAAATTGCACGGTTTTCTTTTTACCTCGTCGACTAACATGGTCGGCCATTTATGGGAGTCAAATTTTTGACTCCCATATATGGCCAACCGAGTTAGTTCGCACAGTAAAAGGGAAACCACGCAATTTCGAGGCAAATGTGTGTGGATCATTGTATTCTACTTTTAAAACATCTTTCCAATCATATGCATTTTATAACAAACGGTTACAACTGCTTTTTATAGACCAACTCGTCTGATCCAAGGCAACGTGTTCCTTTAAGTTTGCGTTTCTGAGAGTCCTTGGCTTCAGAATTAATCAATTAAATAAAAAACACCTTTGTCTTGTACAGTCTTCAGCCCATACAAATTTTACTTTTTTTCTCCATATACATTGTGTAGTCTCGCCCAGACGCAATGTTCTGCCTGCCGCTGGCAAATGCAAAATGACAATGATTTCCTGGTGTACTGGTGTAAGGAAACCAAATAAACCACGGGCGTTCCCTACTGTCTCAATTAATTTATTAAATGGTAACTGCATTTGAGAAAGCTAGTTTGTCATTTTTTGTTTTCATGAACCCGTCATATTACCTTACTTCGCAGAAAAAGTTTCATTTCTGAATTCCAAAATCTTAGAAGAACAGTTTATGCAGCAAACTAGATACCATCAAATTGGTTTAACTGCAGACCAAACTGCGTGTTCTTTATCTACTCTGTGGTTAGCAGCAAGACAAGTTCTTACAAGAACAATTTGCGCAGCGAAGTAGATACCATCAAATGGTGTAACCACAGCACCAAAATGCGTGTTCTTTATAATTACCACGGGCAGATATGAGTTAAACAGACAGGGAACGATTTCAATCGGCAATTTTGTATTGCAAAATATTTAGACCAAACATTTTTTGGGTGCACACTGAAAGCTGATATTTAGCAAATGGTGATTTTGAGTAGCAACCTGGACATTTTGTGAAGCATTTTGCTCTACTATAAATGAGATCAAACGCTGAAAACTAAAACAAAAAAGAGTCACATTATCAGATGACAATCATTTTGAATTCAACTACAATGCAGGTTTTGAAACTTTGCATGGATAGACAGCATAAAAGAACTGAGAAGAGATTAAAAGACACCAGGAGATGGCGGTGACTCCAGGAGTGCGCCCCATTACAATTTGAGGACAAGGGGGCCTTGGACGCAAATCTATGCCTAATGATGATGATGGTGGTGGGAGAATAATTAGGTGAGGTTTTCGCTAGCACTGTGTGTAAATCTCTTTTGAGTAGTGTTGGTTTCGAAAAGAACCAGTGGTTGATAATTCAATGTTTTGAACAGTATGCTCCGATTGTCTTCAACTACAATATGATCACTGGCTGTTGGTGTTATATCCCCCCCCCCCCCCACCCGCAGAGTATGACTGAAAAAAAGTTCTTCCTCCCCACAAAAATTCTTGATTTTGATGGATTCTTCTGATGGTCTTGATTACGAAGCATCCTGAGCAATGACTTCACCTGGTATTTACTGTCATTCTCAAGATGACATTCTCTACTCTTCAAGATGGATAAGGTTATTATAGATCCACTTCCACCAACAACAAAAAAATACAACCAATTTTTACAAAGTCTTCTTTTTTTTCAGCTGATTTGTTTTGAAGATTTCCAGAGATAAGTTTGTTATGTGAATGAATCTTTATTCATATCGACAAGTGAGCTGAGTTTCTGCATCAATTCGATAGATCAAAATTTCCCAGTTTTTTACCAACAAAACTCTGTTAGAGATTTACTAAATGTAGATATACAAAAAGGAAAAAAAGAAAAGGCAATAGCTATACATTTGGTTGTTAAAAATTGTGCACGGTTTTTCACTATTTTCTCCATGACTCAAACTTTTGTAGATTTGTTATTTCATGGTTGTTCACACACAATATGAACATTGTGCCTATTTTGTCAACTCTACCAATCCTGTATAGCACCTTTAAAATTAAAGTGCGTGTAACATCGTTGTTAAAAAATGTAATATCCCAAGGGTTCCCTCATGATCGTGTTTTTTTGTCCCTCTTTCTTTTTTTGTTGCAAGTTACCCCCTGGAGCTATAAATAAATCCCCTAATGCTCAAGAGCGAGCCCAGAACGGGCTGCATCCGTCATGGCCGCTAAACAAATTATTATGAAAAGGTTATACGGGTGTTTTTGGAAGTAATATAGACTGTGAGAAAATAAAGCAAGTCTGGGACTTGTTTCCTTGCATCAAGGGGGGGGGGGCAAGAAGGCCCTCGTGGGATGGTCGAAGACCTTGAGCTCGCTTTGAACTTAAGCCGTTTGCAAGTTTCACTTGAATAATGTTTGGTACAATGACTTGCTTAGTCACAAATTACCCATTAAATATAAATTTTGCAGACTATATTGAGACGGTTGGTATGTCACATGGTTCCGGGCAAGCTTGGTAAAGCAAACTCCAGGGCCCAATTTCATAGAGCTGCTTAAGCAGAAAAAGTCAACAATTGTTTGCTTAACAGAATAGTGTTACCGGCCAAACTACCATGTCATGTTTACAAATTGTAATTGGTTTTCCTGCTCTTTTCTGCTTAGAACAAAACTGTTAAGCAATATTTTTGCTGAAGTAACTCAGGTACAGGTACAGGTAAAGCCCAATACCATTGTGTCATACACATTTATTTAGGTCGTTTATTGTCGCTTACATACATGTATGACATAGAAATTGTCTGTTAAAGTTTGAGAAATTCAAATGGAAGTGCTAACTTGTGACTGAAGCAAGCCATTGTAACATAACTTGTTCCACTGTCTATAGTCAAAGAAAAAGGTAAAAGCAAACCCTGTAACTCTTAAAGAATCTTCTTCTTGATATGTGGAAGAATTTGAGGGGAAAGTGTGGGGGGGGGGGGGGTTGGCATTTCTTGCCCCGCTTCTTGTAAAGAGTGTTACTCCCAATAATCACTATGGATGTTCAAGATTCAATGGCCTGACATCCTTGATCCTAGCGGGATCTTTAGTCGAGAGCTCAAGATCCTTCTACCGGATAAACATGCCAAACCTTGACAGTAAACTCATCCATCCACCAGCCGACGTCATTCTCTGGTAAGCAGCAAACATGGCTAGTCAGCTGGGCCCAAATTCATAGAGCTGCTTAAGCACAAAAAGTAGCTTAAGCACAACAAATTATGCTTACCAGAATAAGTATACCATAATAGTAATAATAATAATAATAATATATTTATATAGCGCATTTTCCATATACATGTTAAAATGCGCTTTACAGTTATAGTATTAACAAAACAGGTGAGTTTTGAGCAGTTTTTTAAGATATTGACAGATTGTTGATTATGGAGAGATATTGGTAGTTTAATCCAAATAGTAAGAAAAAAACAATGAGTTTTGAACCACTTACCAGTAAGAACCAAGAAGTTGTCCGTTCCTGGTACATCTAATGTTTGTCTGCTCATTGAGTTCTGGGACCAATAGGTCACCAAGTAACCATCGATGGGACCAAACCGATCAGCCTCAGGTAAAGCCTAGCAAAAATACAACAAAAGACAACAAATGAGAGAAGAATTTCTTTATGTTGAACGTCTTCAGCAGAATTAGTCTTTCTGAATGGATTTTGAAAATGCTACCACCTATCGAAATCAAATTTTCACAAGTTAGTTTTATTGTGTATAACTACTTGTGTGTATAGGATTAAAACAATCAAACAGTTCAAAAAGTCCCATTATTGATGATATATCTGTGTTACTACACCCGTTCACCATCTCACTCGATATAATTTTACCATACATGCGTAAACAAAATTGGAGTGTTCACATTTGCCCGTAACATGATCTCACAACCCAGTTGGACAAATAACCACTCACACATCAGCAAAGAGCTGCTTAAAGCCATTAGACACTTTCGGGGGGAAAAAAAAAAAAAAAAAAAAATTCACAGATTTACAAATAACTTACAGGGTTTACAGAAGGTAATGGTGAAAGACTTCTCTTGAAATATTATTCCATGAAATGCTTTACTTTTTGTAAAAACATTAAAACAATTATCAATTCTCGTTGTCGAGAATTTCGGATTTATTTTGAACACATGTCATTACACGGCGAAACGTGTGGAAACAAGGGTGGGTTTTCCCGTTATTTTCTCCCGACGCCGATGACCGATTGAGCCTAAATTTTCACAGGTTTGTTATTTTATATAGAAGTTGTGATACACGAAGTGTAGGCCTTTGGACAAAACTGTTTACCGAAAGTGTCCAATGGCTTTAAGAAGTTGTGCTTGGCAAAATTAAGCAGGATACCAGCCACATACAGTACATGTGAGATGGTATTTTGGCCAGTAACCTTATACTGGTAAGCATATTGTTGATGTGCTTGTTTGTGCTTAAGCAGCTTTATGAAAAAGGGCCCAGGTACTCTATTCCGTTAGTCTGGCCCCATTTAGATACCAATGCAATTGATAATTAATGACGTACAGGAATCTGACTAAGATTGCCACTACGTGATGAACTGCTAATAAGTGTCAGGTGCCCTACCAATTATAAGCATCTTCACTTCATAAAGAATCAAGGTACCAGTCCAGACCTTCAGATGTACCAGCCTTGAAAAAGTTTAAAAGTTCATTCTACACTTTTTGTTCTTCTTTTCTTTTGAGAAAACCGACAAAATCTGTTCCAATTCATTACAGTATGGAAGTCTACCACCTGCTTGTCATCCATTTCACCTTCTACACGCGTTTCACATTTTCCCTGAAAATGACAAACATGCCAGATAGAATAAACTTCAATGGGTCTTTGGCACAGTTCTTTGGTAGTCTTCAACTACGCCAATTGGTCCGAAGTGTTTTTTCCCCCTTAATTATCGTCGGTGCTTAGTCCAAAACCTTTCTAATCCATAGGAAAGACACATCAATATGACTGAATGTGTTTTGCCGACTGCAAATTGACGCTCTGCTTTGAGAAAATTAAGTATGACTAAGCGATGTTCCTCCTTAAACGCTAAGATGCTACAAGTTTTTCTGAAATCAGTCTACGGCCAGACTTCCTTGATAAGTCGTCAGCTGCGATTGATTAAAAGTTGGCTTAACCGAAGCTCATGGGGATTTCCATTGTTACACGGAAAAAGTACAGCATTGGTAATTTTTTTAGCGTCTCTTGTTAGCGCATGCTTATAGTCTATTCATCTGTTTTTGTTACAAGGAAAAACTACAGCAACGGTAATTCTTTTAAAGTGTCTCTTGTTAACGCACGCTTAGTCTCGTTAATCTGTTTTGTTAACTCACGCTTAGTCTCTTTAATCTGTTTATCAAAACATGCTTAGAAACAAACAACCTGTGTATAGGTTTAACTTGTTAAGTTTATCGATACAAACACACTTTGGTGTTTGTTAGTTTGGGATGTAGATTTATCGGATGTTCAGTAGACTTCTTAGTTCTGAAAAGAACTGTCCTGCTTTTTAACAATTACCCGGGCGAAAGGTATAGAAAATTGGCTGGGACTACAATAGCTTTATGTAGAAGATTGTCCAAAACTTTCTGCATGCATACTCCACACCCAAGGGTAAGAAATCTTGAAATAAGGTCATAATATAAACCCTGAAGGATAAGGAATGGGATTAAGTGGATGGATCAAGAAGGATTAACAGTGTTAACCCTGTCTTGATAGACCTCCTTAACCTGAGGTGCAAACATCAACAGTTTGACAGCATCTTGACCTGACGTGTTGAAAGGTCAAACCACGCCTGACCACAACAAAGCTCTATCCCTGAAGACAAGTAGCACACAAGTATGTGGCGTGCAGAAAAGCTCTACTCAACAAAAACTAGTCACCGGTCAAAGTGTCAATTGAGGTTTATCATTTTGTGAAAGGTATACCAGTAATTCAGCTAAGCAATGTTTGTCAAGAGCTTGTGTGCACTTGACACGGCTGATACTGGGCTGAGAAAGACCACCAAGGCCCAGTAATTTCATGACTCTGCTTACTGCCGAGTTCTGCTCTTTCGATCACCATTCTCTGCTTACTGCACAAATATCTTTAGCCGTGTAAGCAATAAATACCTAGTACGCTTGCAAACAAAATACCTGCAAACCATGCAAATGCCCTTGATGTAAGCGCAGAGTTCCCTGTTTCTGTAAAGGCCGATTCTTTGCTTGCTTTAAGCTGAGCCATGAAATTGGGCCAAGAGCTAAGCCCCCAAAAACATGCTTTAAAAAAAATGTTTTCCCTCACTACTTTTCATTCATTATCCCATGACGAGAGGGAGCATAAGTTCCAATTAAGATGTTTCAAACCATGCATGTAAATGGACAATTGTCTCACTTGTCTTCAGTTTGTACAACATGTTCCGCAGGCCGTCCTAAAAATATAAGATTGAGGCAGTATGTCCTCTGACGATGATCCTCCCAAATGACTAATCCAGACGTATTAATTTCAAAGTGAAAACAAAAGTCGGAAAAGAAAAAAAAAATAACGGCTGCTGGAGGGTGACATTTGAATAAGCAAGCCCCCTCGGAAAAAGTTCATGTCATCGCCTTGGTCTCGTAGCCTTTGCAGGGGAGAATCCCCAGGCAGGGTCCTAACCACAGACGCTTCGGACGTCCAAAGTTGTATTTTCGAAACAGGACAGAGATATGGTTTGATTTGCCGCGTGCGTGAACGTGACGACAAAAAGGTTACAGCGGGGTTGCCTTTAATTGTTCCCATACGTATGCCCATCGGCTAAGGGAAGGAATCCTGCTCATACAGTAAGGGGGGAAGTCGGGACCCGTTTTATATTTCTTTCTCTCTCTTCAGGAACTTTATTTTTGTGACTGGGGAGGAGTTGATGATGTGAATGTTGCACCCTCTGAGGGGGTGTGCTTGGGAAAGATATGGACTCAACTTGGGGAATTGCCTGTGAACTTAAGGAAGTCCGTGCACAAATGACAAATGACTTTATCTTGGGATGGGATCTTACATAATATCAGACGTCAAACTTTAGGCTGATGTACAAGAACTAGAGGGCATAGAGAACACTGCAACATGACCCAGCAAGAATTATTTTTGCCAATTGAGACAAATCTGACCCATCATATTAGGGTGTAATGGCGGAGTGGTTTAGAGCTTCAAATTCAAGTTCTGGTGGTCGAGGGTTTGAATCCCGGTCATGACACTTGTGTCCTTGGGGAAGATGTTTTGCTATGCTTTTCATATACATGTACATGGGGTGCAAATTGGTAGCTGTGAGGGTAGAGGGTAGAGGGTCGATATTGTGTTTGAAAAAGCCTTCAGAACGCCGCATCAGCTCAGGGTTGTATACTCCCCAGGGAGCTGAGAAAGATTAAAAAGGAATTTCATGGCCCAATGACCGGGCACTAAGCGCATTGATGCGGTTACTGTATTGTAAAATTGCTAAAGAAGAAATAGTTATTATTACAATATGGTCATTCTTCAGTTTACACAACAAACCTTTTCATAGGCAGGGATTGGTATCGATATAACTCCATGCACCAAAGCCAAAACTTAAGGTTTTTTTTTTAAGGTTAAAAGTTGTTTGCATTTTCTCAGCAAAAAAAATGTTTGTGATGAGAGATGACACTCAGTGGCCATTTCCATAGATTGGAATTGAGTCATGACAATGTTTGATCCACTCTCATACAAAAAGTAAACCTTGTTTGTCACATATTAAATCAACCATGTGTAAATGGTGACAAACATTTTGTAACAAGAGTAATGTATTATACAAGATTGGTTGAGCCGACAAAATAGTCACAGACAGTGTTCATGTTTTGTGTGATCAACCATTGTATAAGAAGTAACAAATTTGGGCTTCATCCGTTGAGTGAGTCAGGAGAGAATAGTGAAAAACCATGCAAAATTTTCAGAATGTAAACACACTATCCCGTGATTACAGCATACCATGGGAGATTTTTGGCTGTGGCTTGTGGCCGACGGACCACAGTGAGTACCTACTCAATTTTCTCAAAAGACAACACCAAATCTCGGTGTTAATTATGAAGACCTTTCCTTGGGTCAGGTTAGGGTTTAATTGGATGGCAACGATATTGTCAAATGGAAAAAAAAACGATTACCGTACGTACTCACAGAGCTCCAAAATGTTCGGAAAAATAAAACCGCTGATGGACGGAAAACATTTTTCAATCACCAATCTCTGCTAATTGTGTAAGCGCGGAGTTTCTGCACTTACTGCATAAGCGAAGAATTCCTAGTAACAGGAAGTATGCATGAGCAAACATTCCCTGCTAACCTGTAAAACCCTTCACGTAAGCGTAGAATTCCCTGCTTCGGTATAAAGTGCTTATTCTTTGCTTACAGTAAGCAAAGACATGAAATTGGGCCGAGGACAGCACTGCCTCATCAATAACAAAGTTCAAACATTTGTCAATGACCGGGTAACATGTGTTCTATAACAATTTCAGTCAGTTGTTATAGTTCCTGGTGTGTTCTGGCACGGCAGTTGCCCTAGACACAAGGCAACTCTCTTCGGGAAAACCATTTTTGTTTTCCAGATTTTGAGTGTATAAATAAAAAAATAATGAAAAAATACACAGTGAGTTCATGTCGAACTAGGACTTTTGGTGATCATTCTTGTGGAAGTGACAGGGTGTTTCCGATGCGGGGAGAATCTAGTACCGAAAAAACATGGCGGGAAACTATGGTAATAAATTTATTGGGATTTTGGAGTGTTTTAATGATTGTGTTGACAGAAAGGCAACGTTCGCGCATTTTTCTTGCTAACTACAGCGTAAGCGTATATCAAAGGTTAGCAAGAAGATTGGGCAGCTAGCTTGCATGTTCACCATGGATTCGCATTGTTGCGCCATTCATTTTCATATAGTAAGCTCAGAAAAGTTAGCATAACTTTTCGTGTGCCTGAAAGGAGATTTTACACATGGTTGTACTCGCAAGCTTACTGTTCATATTTATATTTATAGTTAAGCCCGGTTCACACTTCCTGCGAATGTGAATGGATACGAATGTCGACGTCACAAATTTGCAACGAATAATTCGCAGCAGTTCAACTCTGCTCAACTCACTTGCGAATATCGGTGCGAAAGGAGGGTTGTGTCGTCAAATTTACGCCAAATTCGCTTCGCATTCGCATTTGCAGGAAGTATGAACCGGGCTTTTACTCTTATGAATTGACTACATTCCTTGTGCACCCTCTCCAGCCGATGATGTTCAAAGGTACAAAATGTTTGAAGGTTAAAAATGTTGGACAGTAAGCATGTTTTCATTGTCTTTGCACGCATTTCCTCAATAAAAACTACTCTAAACTTAAATTGGTGGCGTTCCCAGTAAAAAGTCCAGAGTACCCTTTACAAACGCTATGGTCTCCATCGTTAACCTGACAAACACACATTAGCAAGTGAAAACATCAAATTCCTTCCCCTTTTGCGGGGAGCGGTAATTCCCCAGAGCTGTGTGATGATTTCTTGCTCCACGGACTCCCATCAACATCCTACTCAAACAACGTTCTCGTTTCTCACGTGACGATTTATAAACAGATCTCTGACCTGATTTGTAACCTGAACTGGGATGGTTTGACTGATTGAACTTGAAGCGGTACGTGAAAGAAATATCGAGGAAACCGAAAGTTTAAATAAACATGGCTTGTCCTTTTTTTTTGCCTGAGTTTTAGCCAATCAGGAACTGTCCTATTAAAGATAAGATTTGCCGTTCTCTTGATAAAGGAACAGAGCTTGTCCTTTCAGTTCAGCCAATCAGGAACTGTCTAGTAAAGATAAGGTTTGTCATTGGTTATTTTGATAAAGAATGAGGGCTTGTACACCCTTTTTTGCCTGAGTTTTCAGCCAATAAGGAACCGTCTGATAAAGGAATAGCTTGTCATTGGTTGTTGTTGAATAAATAGGGCCTGTCTTTTTTGTGCTTGACTTTTCAGCTGCCATTACCGAGGTCCGAACAATTGAAGCGTGTATGTATTTACTTGCCACACACAACTCTAAGCTAATGATACTATAGGTAACTCTTTAAACTCAAAGAAGAAGTTTTTGTTGTCAAATACACGGGTCTATTGTCTTAAATCTAATTCAGATTAGGAAGTCTTTAACTTGTTAAACAATTGGTATATTTTAATGGTTTTCCCTCATTTAATTATGGCGTCCTGGCCAAAGAAACATGTCTCTATTTGATCTCTAGTTGATGGTAATCACCAATAAGACATTCATGGAAATCAAAAGAGGATGAACAAAAACGGTGGATATAGAAACATCCTGTTTTTGTGGTAATAGTTAAGGTTTTGTTAAGATGTGAAATCATCCATCATCAATGGGAGACTTTCTGGGACGATAGAGGGCAGCAGACTTACCGGGTAAATCCATTGTTCTCAGAATTATGCGCATGTTCAGAACTACGTAAACAATGGAAATTTACCCGGTATGTCTGCTGCCGCCTAGCGTTGGAAAGTCTCCTATTAGGGCCACTGTTTGTTTGCTGAGAATCAATTGTCTCTTATACTGGAACTTTAATCATTCTAATCATTAGTAACTTGGGAGTGGTGTTATTGTTTGATTTTTCCAAGAAGTCAACCAAATATTTCTTGTTTAGGCTTTTTTGCCTTTCCGACTCATCTATGAATAATAATCAGGAAGGTTAATCATTCTAATCATTAGTAAGGGGGTTGTTTTTTCCGAGAAGTCAGCCAAAGATTTCTGTTTAAGGTTTTCATATCTTTCGGACTTATCAAGGGAGAATAAATGCTTGGTTTTTCTGCCAAATGTGGGTGTGAACAGGAAGTCACATAACAATGGTGGTTGTAAATCTGGTACCACTAATCACTAATAGTAGCTAAGCACAAAACTATTGTGCCTACCAAAATAGGGTTACCAACCAAACTCCTAAGTCACATGTAAACTGGTATCATAGAGAAAGGAGTCCCTGTCCTTTCTCTCTGCTGGTATCCAGCTTAATTTTGCTCCTTAACTACATGTAAGTGCAGAAAATTGGATCTGACCAAACTTTTTTTAAAGAAATAACTACTGAATCTATACATGACATCTCATCTCGACACCATTTATCAGCACCATGTCATCGACAAGACCTTCAGGTAGCGTTCCTGTCATTGAAATCTGTGTGAAATACGCGATGCCATTAACACGAGGAGGAAACCAACTGTGATTGGATTATTTCCAATGGCTCGTTTCTCACGCGAAGCATTTTTGTATTTATTTGGAAGGCGGGGACTAGGAAGAGGAGGGGGGAAGCAATCGCAATACTAATCTCCACTTTCGGAAGAACATTTATTGTGAAGGCTTTGAAGATGGCTGATTAGAAAACCACAATTTGGGCTGCATAAGATTTGGTGGCTACAGCTGCGGCTGTTGCTAAGGGTGTTACTATCCTATATTAGATAATGATGAGGTAGAGATCTAGTCGTAGCCAAAGCCGCTAACTGAGAGGTAAATTTGTTGTGAAGGTTTTAAGATGGCTGATTAGAAAACTGAACTGAGGAGTGACTTGGGCCACATGCGATTTGGTGGCTACAGCTGTTGGCTGTTGCTTAGGGTGTTACTAAGGACCTCCTATATTAGCCGAAGCCGCTAACTGAGACTAATTTAGAGAAAAATTGATTGTGAAGGTTTTAAGATGGCTGTTGATTGGAGACCACAACGAGTGAGTTGCTTGGGCTACATGTATGTGCGATTTGGTGGCTGTGGCTGTTGCTAGGGTGTTGCTGGGGATGTCCTTCTAGCGCATGATGAGGTGAAGATCCAGCCGTAGCCTAAGCAGTAGCCGCAAACGGGTAAAGAGAGGGGTAAACCTTCAAGAAAATGTTTGTACATAAGACACACCTCAGCAGTCTAGTGAGGTTTGTGGCAACATCATGTACAAAGTGACAGACTTAACCCTCTTATGCACAATTTTAGTGATAAATTTATCATAGGTACACAATAATTTTGTTCTTGTTTCGTTTGCAAATGACGACCCCCAAAATAGGTCACACTCTAGCACCCTCAAGTGTCCTGTTTCCCCTTCTGAATCCTGTGCAGCCCTGCAGTCTTTATTTTATATTTAACATCTAATTTTCTGAAGTTTTTTTTTAAAAGGCCGCTAGGGACCACTTTCGAAGCGTGAAGAAGTCCAAGAATCATTTTGTAATATCAACGTTTACTCCTCCAGGTAATATGATATCATTGGCTCCAGTGGTCTGACCATCCTGAGTTGTCTTTATGGTTCATTCCCCAAGTTCCCCGTAGGCATAAATTGTGTCAAACATTAAACAGACATCAACCAGTTAAAATTGTGTGTCGCACGGTTGGTGCATATGAAGGACACCAGATACACACACAACTCTATGGAGATTACAGCGGTAGTCACAGGTGGTTTGTGACAGTGGACCGACGCAAATTATGAGCTCCAAACAAATTTCATCTCCAGAGGTGAAAACATCCAAGGTCAAAATCAGTGTATAATTTCTAAAGCAACTATGTTATTTTGTAGAAGCATTTTCACCAAAACGTTAAATTTGTCTGGGGTATGTTTTGATGACTATTGACCCCAGGCACGCGCGTCACACGCGACGACTGATGCCACTCTCACCATGTTGGTTGGCAGTTAGGTTTACGTGTATTAACGCCGCGTCGCCTAAAATGTGCACCTAACTGCATAACCAAAGCATAGAGTTATGTATAAAAACGCACTGTGAAATTGCCCACCAGTATGGCGCATTCAAGATTTTTCTGATAATGACGTCAGGTGAAATGGGTCAATATGCGTCTATAAAGAAGTGTGGAACATACAACATTAACCCATGAATAACATACTGCCAAGCTATACAACTGGACATCATTTTCTATACTGAAGTCACCCACGAGGGGGGGGGGGGATCGGGGGGCGTTCGCTTAACACTCATTTTCATACAGCTGCTTAAGCAGAAATTGTTTTAATAGATGACCTTTTAAAAAAGTAACATTGTAAAAAGTAATTTGATAAGGACTCACTCTAAAAAAAATGTTGACATCATCGCTTCAAATAAAAGGTCCCTGAGCTAGGTGAGATAGTGATTTTCTTTCTCATTTACAGTATAAATAAAATTTATTAAAATAACCTTCCCCAAACTTGCTTTTTGTATCAGCAACTTAAGACAAAATTAGGTTACCACGAGATACCTGATACCCAAACTTCAAACTCTTGAAAACTTCCTCCAGAAGTTCCAGTCGCCAGGAATCTACCGTCCAGCCGCGTGGACATAATTGTTGCTAACGAACCGTGCATCCGATACCAAGGCAATGACGGCAACTTCTTTGAGACCCCACTGCCCTCCTTTTCCCCACCTCTCCATGTCTCCCTCTCTCCCGAATCGCGGAGAGGGGAACGAGACCGGAGAGGGACTTCTTCTAGAGCGAGAGAGTTAAGGGCCAGAGGCGACCACGTCCTGTGAATCACAGGTGCACTTATTATCTCGCTTGACGCTCGGCAGGAAGCGTTGCCTTTTGCCCCTGACTAATACTTTGCGAGGGCAGGTTGTGCGGTAGTGCGGCCACACGTAATGTAGGCGGGGAATGTACAGATGCAGTCTAAGATAAGGAAAGGGTTGTGATGCAGGATCCGGTGAGGGCGCAATTTTGGTTTAGGATGCATGAGTCAAGAGAAATACAGGGACTTGACGATTTTGTTATGAGTTGTTATGCATACAGGTAATTTAGGTAAGCAGGTTTAATCCCTTCAGGTTCTCTTTCATGAACTTACCTGCCAGGTTACCAGGATGGCAGTCTTGTTTGTTGCAATCAGGCCAATGTTCAGTGGACTCGCCGTCGGAGCTACAAGACAAAGAAAATTTCAAGGGTTAAAAAGGGATTCTATGGTCGATATCAAGTTGCTTATGCACTCTATTTTGGTTAAATAGATAGAGAGCCTTGAAAGCAGGGAAAACATTACTGTAAAAATGGTGTAAAATGTAATTTTATTTTTTACTCTTTCAGAACTACAATATTAACATGATGTCATTGCTAAGAGAGGCTTGCGGTAACACCATGTGTAATCTCATTTGAGAAGTGAAATGAGTTTGCTCCGATTGTCTTCATTCTCCCAAAAATTACCAAAATATGCTGATCTTTATTATTTTTGTTATCACTTCTTCGTACACTCTTTGAATGAATCTACTCTGATGCGTAACTCACCATCCGCCTTTGTTCTTCTGATAATAACGTCCGTTTTAGGCCCAGCCCCCTCTCCGTTGAACGCCCACATCTGTACGTCATACTCCGTCCATTTCATCAGTCCGGTCAACCTCACGGAAAACACCGTCTCATCGACTGTTTCCACCCACGGTGTAATGGAAGACCCGGTTTCCTTGTATGACACATTGTAGCCCTGGATCGGTCCATTCTGATGCTCAGGTGCCACAGTCTAGAGAACGAGGGGAAAAAGAATACAATTATGACAACCTGTAGGATAGCTTTTACTTGTGATTCAATTAATTTGGCTCACAGGAGGGTGCGTATTCAAAGGATACAATGATTTAACGCTCTTACATAAAACTTTGTACTTGGTTTATTTTAAAACCAGGTCTACACTACTCTTAATTTCCTTAAAGATATAAAAAGAACTGGCCAAATTTTGTTTAAGCACAAAAAGGAGCTAGGCACAACAAAACTCAGCTTAATCTAAAAAAAAAACAGCCGAAAAGCCATTTCTTATCTACTATCTGCAACCGGTGTCCTGCTAATACTTGGTTAGCGGAAACATTTTAGGTAATATTTTTTTGCTTAAGCAGCTCTATGAAATTGGATATGCTTCCTACATAGGGTGGATCTAATTTATTTAAACAGGGGATTTTTCTTTAAAAGTACATACTAGGGAGACCTTAACAAAACTAATAATATTTTGACAAGATTGATGAACAAATCTTTAAAAATAAACAATTCAAAGCCACAAATAGACCTTTCCTGTTGACCAAAGGTGTTAACTAAAAATCCTGCCAGTTGGAACGATTACCCTCGTGAGACTCCTTCCCCTAAATAAAACTGATTCCTTCCTCTAAATTATAAGACCTCTGAGTTGCGACACATTGTAAAGATAAAGTAAACCAGACGTGTCAAAGGAAAAACAAAAATATCGTAGAAAAAATTGCACCTTCCTTCAGATTCTTAGTGAAGAAAAAAAAATAAACAAGTTTTTAGTGAAGCTGACAGCACAAGTGTTTGGGCGGGAAAAGTTCTGTAAAAAGGGAGGGAAAAAGAGGAAATGCAATTTACAAAGAATTCTTTTTTCGAGGACAAACTTTTTCTTTCTGCCATGCAGGGGAGTTCCGCATCATACTTTAACAATTATACAAGGCTATCATTTTCAGCAAGTCTGATTTACTTTACCCGTGGTGACCATAATATTTGCTAACCCATGAAGACTAAATTAAGCTTTTGAAGAAAAAAATGGCAGCGTCACTTTCAAAAATATTTACGCACTTGGATTAAATCTGTTAATGGGATGGGGGAGGGGAGACCAGAAACCTGCACTTCATAGATAAAACAATCCATGTAACTTTCAGGATATTACAATTAAAATGGAAAAGCATGCCCTGATTATGTTATAGGAGGATGATTAATGACTTAGCAAAATTTGCGTCATGAGAAACTGTCAAGAGGGGAAACATGGCCATCCATCTCAGCCCATGGATAGGACTAAATGGAAGGAACGACATTGGCTCACCCCATAAGGTGCTAATAAGGCGCCATCTTAGAAGAAGTTTCTGCCCTTGTAGAAACTAAGATTCAAATAGGAAGTCTTGAACCACAATAAGAAGACAATCAGAGCATACTGATCGAAACGTCGAGTTTAAACCAACAGTTCTTTTAAGAACCACCCCAACTCATTAGAGATAGTCATTACATGGTGTTACCGCAAACCTTTCTATAAAGAAGTTAGTAAAAACGAACAAATTGTAATGGACCTTGTATAGCGCAAAACGCTGAGGTCATGCACATATTGTACACACGGAGGTCAGCTTTATCCAATGATTAGCCTCCTTTGGCCTAAGTGAGGGTGCTTTTTAGCCTGAGTGAGGGTGCTTTTTAGCCTGAGTGAAAGCCCTTTTTAGCCTGAGTGAGGGCGCTTTTTAGCCTGAGTGAGGGCGCTTTTTAGCCTGAGTGAGGGCGCTTTTTAGCCTGAGTGAGGGCGCTTTTTAGCCTGAGTGAGGGCGCTTTTTAGCCTGAGTGAGGGCGCTTTTTAGCCTGAGTGAGGGCGCTTTTTAGCCTGAGTGAGGGCGCTTTTTAGCCTGAGTGAGGGCGCTTTTTAGCCTGAGTGAGGGCGCTTTTTAGCCCGAGTGAGGGTGCTTTTTAGCCTGAGTGAGGGCGCTTTTTAGCCTGAGTGAGGGTGCTTTTTAGCCTGAGTGAGGGCGCTTTTTAGCCTGAGTGAGGGCGCTTTTTAGCCTGAGTGAGGACGCTTTTTAGCCTGAGTGAGGGCGCTTTTTAGCCTGAGTGAGGGCGCTTTTTAGCCTGAGTGAGGGCGCTTTTTAGCCTGAGTGAGGGCGCTTTTTAGCCTGAGTGAGGGCGCTTTTTAGCCCGAGTGAGGGTGCTTTTAAGCCTGAGTGAGAGCGCTTTTTAGCCTGAGTGAGGGCGCTTTTTAGCCTGAGTGAGGGCACTTTTTAGCCTGAGTGGAGGGCGCTTTTTAGCCTGAGTGAGGACGCTTTTTAGCCTGAGTGGAGGGTGCTTTTTAGCCTGAGTGAGGGCGCTTTTTAGCCTGAATAAGGGCGCTTTTTAGTGTGTTTGAAAACATGACGAATGATAGGTCATAAACAATAGCAAACTTTAATGATATGTTTTTGGGAAGTGCGTGAAAAATTTTAATGTACTAGCTTCCCTCCCCCCCCCCACCCACTCTCAAAAAAGAGCAAGTGCACAAATAACCGTTGTATCATTGTTTTTATTTAAAAAACAAAAACTCCAGCGATGTTATAATAAATGATGGCTATAACGATCTACGACACGCTAAGCTCTTACATGTACAAAGCTTTGATTCAATTTACACCTCACCAAAACAAAGTCAGCTGATGGACTAGACTTGAGTAAGGAATTAATGGAATGCAAAATGGAACTGACAGAGTTGGTGTTAGAGTTGTCATTTTGATGTATTAGTCGAACTCTGATTCTGATACCCGATAAAGAGCTTGATCTTGTATCTTCGTACACAAGCGTCAACTGTGTTTGTTTTGACAATTTTCCGTTGTCTCATTTGTTTTGAAAGGGATTTGAGGATCAATGTTTGTGGATATCAAAAATAATTCCAAACCCATGGATTTTTGGGGGTATTTTTTAATCTAGCCTAGAGGTGAAAGGTCCAAGGGCACCAATAGACCATGTACATTTCTTGGCTAGTCTGGCAGGCAAGATACTGCACTGGTCCTATGGGCAAAATTGACATTTTGTGCCATAATTTCCACATAAATCCAAGAGTTATGAAAGTAAAAGCTGGACAAGTTTTGGGATGTGCCCCCTTTCATCATATCAAAAATTGAAAAGAATTGGACAGTGCAAGTTCCATAAAATATAAGATTCGATGTTTTCTTCCATTGAGCTGTGTACAAATCGTGCCTGCAGGAAGTCCAGGCTTGGTGGCTCTACTGTAAACATGTGATGTCACAGGTCACATCGTCTATAGCCTTTCCAATGAGATATGCAAATTAAAATTACGCCAATTTTGTGCTTACCGCGCAAGTTTCCATTTCATAGCATTTGTTTATGGGAAACTTTCTGCAGGATCTGGGAGAGGTGGCAGCTTACAGTCACTCATCCATCAGATAAAACATACATATTCATAAGCTATATAAACATATTCATAAGCTATATAAACATATTCATAAGCTATATATACATATTCATAAGCTATATAAACATATTCATAAGCTATATATACATATTCATAAGCTATATAAACATATTCGTAAGCTATATAAACATATTCATAAGATTGGGTTTTGTTTTACTCACCGACCAAGACACCAGAATTGTTGTAGAGGATGACGCTGTGATAACGACATTGCTGGGAGAGGCTGTGGGTGCTGCAAAAACAAAACCAATCGATATCAAGACTTTTAAAATAACTAAGAACTCACCAAAAGACCCCCTTAACACCATGATTTAGTTTTGATGTCTGGCGATTCCGCTTTTGCAAACTGAGCCAAAATTGTCAATCGGAAATTTGATATGAATTTATTACAAAGTAAAGTTTAACTTCCTTGTTGGTTAAGAAAACAATCAATGTGTCTGTGCGGAACGGAGGGCTTTGGCAAAAAAAATTTTGTTTTGCAAGTGCCAGATTTGTCACATCCTTAAATGAGGAAATCCTCACAGGAAAATCAACACACACGACTTTATGAAAGTAAATAAACAAAGATGGTCAAATATAAAATGTTATTTCCTTGTGTTATGAAACAATGTCTACGCATTTCATTTAATTTGTATGCGTGCTGACCATGTTTGTGCTAAACAGAAAAGAAAACTCTATGTTACTCGGAAAGAACAGTAATAACCCCCCAAAATAATAGCAAGTATTAAACCACCAGGGAAACTGACTGGGTAACATTTGGGGTTGAACAAAGAACAAATTGACTAGAGCGGGACTTTAACCTCCAGGTTTAACTGACAGTGCCAGCACATAAATCTGGAGGTCGTACTTTCAAGTCATGTTCTAGTTAGTTTGTCTTTGTTCAACCCAAAAGTCAAGGTGTGCCATTTTGCCAGGGAATGTGGTGGGTGGAACTTGCAGGACCTGGCTATTATTGCTACATGTACCTGAGCTCTCATTTTGTGACAGAAGGTCAAATATCACAGTTCAGACCAAGAAGACTTTTCAACAAAAAATTTTGATTTTTATTTCTTTTTCTTTCCTCGATCATGTTTCTAGAAATTAAGCCACAAATAGAACCAACATTTCCTATAAAGTTCCAGCCGTCGATTTCACAAAGAGTTAGGACTCGTCTTATCTCGAGTTAGGACGAGTAACTCGTCCTAACTTAGGATTAATCTTAAGGTCTGCATGCTACAGTGCAGGGTTTGGGAGTCGTCTTAAGTCCTAAGATTAGTCTTAACTTAGGAAGAGTTTTGTGAAATCGATGGCTGGATATTTTCCAACAAAATCCTCTGATGAGTTCTTACCACTCGGTGATGTCATCTGCTCAATATAGTCTGTAAAATCCCCAAACTGGTGCTGTCCATTGTGTAACGTGGCAGCAGTCACACGGAACTGGTACGACGAGATGGGACTCAAACCAACTACAATGGCCTCAATGGTGTACTGGTCATTTCCCAACACCTGAACGCTGGAATAGTCTGAAAAGAAACAAGATGATTTTGTTTTGATTCAATATTTTTATTTCAATTTTGAGTGTGCAAGTGTTGTCAGTCCAACTACAACTAGAACTAGCTATCGATTCTTCCTCTGCCAGCACGACCAGCAAAACGTCCTTCCATGCACTGTTTATCAAGATTTCCCCCCTCTCTCCTTGTAATATGCTTCAGCTTCTTCTTTTGTATGATGTCAACTAAGCATTTCGGGTTCTGGACTTTCTCAAACACACTGGCGTTAGTCTGGTCTTGCCATTGGATATTTAGCACTCACTTCCAGCACCAAAACTCAAAACTTATTCTGTTTCTCATCCTGCTATAATGTCCATGTCTCATCCGTACAGAGCACTTTATAAGACTTCATTATTATTATTACCTCTGTGGGACCCGGAACACACACTCTGACAACACCTGGGACCAATTTCATGGCTCTGCTTACCACAAGCACAGAATCGGCGCTTACGGAAGCAGGGAGTTCTGTGCTTACGGCAAGCGTATTTCACAGGTTAGCGGCGAATTTGGGCTTCTGCGCATGCGTACTTCACGTTACTAGGCATTCTACGCTAACAAGGCTAGCGCAGAAATTCGCGTAAGCGGGGAATCGTGCAGAATTCGGCGGTAAGCAGAGCCATGAAATTGGTCCCAGAAATAAATGTACATTCAAAGATGAAGTGGTCCAAAATTCAAAGAGCTTCCAACTTATTCTGAATTGGAAGAGGGGCGGCATAGAAGTTTTTCCTCCATTTAAAGGATTTGGGTACTTTTTGTAACACAAACCACAATGTCCACAGATTTACATTAAACCTACACCGTTTGAAGATAATGATAATAGAAAGCTTACCTTAAAATATTAGATGCTGAGGTGCTGTAGCTTTTGAGATTATTTTCATGATATTGTTTACTCATTTCTCAAAAACTACAGCACCTCAGCAAGTAATGTTTTCAAGGAAGCTTTCTACTATCAAACTGTGTAAGTGTAAATCTGTGGACATTGTGTTTTTTGTCCAACAAAAAGTACTTAGACACTTTAACCTACCATTGGTTCCAGTCTTCCTGTACTCTACTGTGTAGACTTCTATAGGGCCATTCTTCGTTACAGGGATTTCCCACTGCAGTGTGACGGCAGTCGCATTGAATGATAAGATCTTGAAGTTTCGTGGAGCAGACGGCCCTGAAGGAAAACGAGACGATAAAGTGAACATTACTGTACTCTTCAAAAAATACCAGAGTAGCCTGGTCATTTCTTGTATAACCAAGATAAATATGCTAAGCAGAATGTTCTGCTCAACAGCTTTATGAAATTGGGCCCTGATCCTCTACCTGATCAAATTTGACTTGACCATGGCCCAATTTCATAAAGCACAAAAACTTGTTAAGCACAGAAAATTCTTGCTCTTTAGAACTGTTTACCAGCCGAAAGTCCATAAAGTTTACATTGTTACAACTGGTGCTCCACTCATGTTGTGCTTAATAGCAACACAATTTGCTAAGCAGTAGTTTTCTGTTTAACAACCTTAATGCACTTGGGCCATATGGTATTTTGTGGTCTGGTGAGCATACTTTTGCTATGGTTAGCTACTTGTTGTGCTTAAGCAACTCTTTGAAAGTTGAAATAGAGCCCTGATCAAAACTTGACTTGACCACATGGATCGATCACTCTCCTTGGACCCACTTCCATCGGAGAGTGACTCATGTTACAGAAGTGTGACCCTACCTGTGACAGACGGCGTGGAGGCAACCACAATGTTACTCGGGGACGAGATACCCAGAGAATTCTTGGCGTAGATTCTGAACTGATAAGATCTACTCTCGTCCAGCCCGTAGACTGTGCTTGACTGAGGGCTGATGGTCGCCTCGATACTGTCCAAGAAAGTTGTCCATGATGTCATAAGACTGAAGGCGAAGATAGAAAGTGGTGGGAATAAAACATTTTTAGTATTTTTGTTATTGTATTATTATCATATCTTTATAGTAATGAATCCAAGAACATTCAAAAGGGCCTTGGTAACTCATGGGAGCGAAGATGCTGTTTTGTCAACATCTTTATTTGAGGTGCCAGTCAGAGGCAATTCAGCCTGTAACTGTTCCAGAGCCAGATAACACACCCAGGTCACACCCAAGTTTACAATACAACCAGCGGCCGATTTCACAAAACGCTAGGATTAATCCTATCTCGAGTTAGGACGAGTAACCCCGTCCTAACTTAGGATAGGTTCAATGCGTCCTACGTCTTCAGACAGGGAACTTAACTCGTCCTAAGTCCTAAGATTAATCCTAAGTTAGGATGAGTTTGGTGAAATCGACGGCTGGAAAGTGGCAGCTCAGAGGGATGCAATTTTCATTTCAATATAAAGTTTTAAACCACAAGGGCAACTGAGCAGGTCAATTTTTAAAATAATTTCAGGTTGAACCAACTTTTCAACCCAAGACTATTTATCATGTTTATTGCGTTAACGCCATGTTACCTTAGCTTGTACTGCAGTTGATAGTGTGTTGTATCCATTACATCCCCTCCCACTGACCAATACACAGTAATGGAGTCCCCTGTCACTGGTGCAGCATTTAGTATCGTTGGTGCCCCTGGTAAACCTGCAAGAAAACAAAGGAGCACACAATACGTTCAGTGTTTCATCCCAAAATAAACTTAAAATTTCCTTAGTTTGGTATCCTTTTCATTCCTGTTAAGAAGAAAATTGTTAAGCAATTATTTTCTGCTTAAAGGCACTGCAGCCGATTTCACGAAACGCTAGGATTAATCCTAACTCAAGTTAGAATGGGTTCAATGCGTCCTATGTATTTGGATATGGAACTGACCCAGTCTTAAGTCCTAAGATTAATCCTAAGTTAGGAAGAGTTCGGTGAAATCGACGGCTGGACACTGAGAAACTACTCAAAATAGTTGTTAGCATAATAACTGAACAAGAAACGGATAATACAAAATTTATATATACAATGTATCTATGTTTTAATACACCGAGTGAAAATACAAGTCTGACAATTACCAAAGGTGTACAGTGCCTTTAAGGCAACTCTATGAAATTGGGCCCAGGCCACAGAATGTGCTCTTCGTCACTTTAGCTCCTTTTCTCCGGCACAGAATTCAAGGTTTTGTTACAACCTGGTCATTCTCATTTGACCACAACACAGACACCCGGGTTCAAAAGACAGATTATTATGACAAGCGTCCCCGGTCCCCACAAACACTTCCAAATGTTCGCTTACGACAATGCAGGGGCGTTGTGACGTACACCGCCGACCACAGAAGAGATTTAATTACGATCCGGTGAGGTTTTAACAAACGGGGCAGACAACTCAAGGGTTTCAACGGACATCGAGAAGTTTCCTGCTGAGCAGATGGCAGCCATCAATTTTCCTAACCACTCGCAGATGACAGGTTTCTGTTTGAACCCTGTGGGGAACCAAGTCCTAGCGCTCCATCATCAATTAGCAGGGGGCTTTTGTCAATGTGTAACATTCTTCTGGAAGTACAACGGACGTTTGTTTGAGTTCTCACCCCCGAAAGGGGTGAGCTTATAATGGTAATAAAAACCATTCTTACAAAGTGCATCAGACCGTTTCAGTTAAAGATTCTACCGCGTTTCAAAACTGGCATGTCACTGCTGATGCGCCAACACACACATTTTGTTCACAGGTATATGTGAATGTAGCGTCTACAACCACCAGATGCAAAGTCAAGCATTTAAAGGGAAGGTATATGTTCCGTAATCACCCTTAAAATGACTGGCGATAAAAACTTACTTGGTTAAAAGTGCAGCAACTTTGGACAGTATAAAGCATTTTGAGAATCATTTCTCTTTTAAGTGTCATGGTTGTGGAAAAAAAGATACCAGCTTTTATTCTCCAAAATTTGAATCTGAGATGCGCTACTGATTATTCTTCATGCGTGGATAATCGCTCTGGATTTTTGGCGATATCTAAAAAACGCAAACACCTTTTGAAACGAAATTTTCTTAGGTTAGTTTGATTGTATAAACTTAATTGATGGAGAATTAAAACAATGGAGCGGTTCCAAAAACCAAAGGTATACTTTTTCCTTGAAACCCCCCCCCCCAGGATATTGAGGGCAAGAGTTTCTTCTTTGAGGTATGAGGACAACAATGATAATGGGTAAAGTACTAAACTTGAGGGAGTCATCCTTAAAAGATGTTTACATATCTGAAATATCATCCCCAGACGTTTCCATAGGGATTTATGCCACCAACTCTGTTTATCTCTGATAAACTAACACACAAAGTGAAACAATCCATAAAGAAACCCAGTTGTATCCATGCCACCAAGCAACCCCCCCCCCCTCCTAGATCCCAGGGGCTAGACCTTGTCACCTGAGACTGCAACTCTCGGACCATCTTGAAGAATTTCCTCTCCCACCGCAAAGTTACAAAAGTTCAACCTTACTGACCTCTTTCTTCCTGCAGTGGGTTTACCGGTCGGACAAGAAACCACAAGAATTAAGAAGTTCAGAGAGTTCCTTGACAGGAAATCCTGCCAAGCAAATAATTGTGTCAAGAAAGTCAAACTAACTTTTTGAGGAAAAAAAATAGTTAGGGGTCGACTGAGGAAAAATTTTACTCGAGTGGGACTTGAACCGGCAACTACAAAATTAACATGCCCTAATGTTGGTAGTCACCCCATTTTGTCGTTGTCCAGAAAATAAATCAATAAAATGTGGCAGAAAGCACTAACAGCTACAGAGTTTGAAGTAGCCTTTTGATACGCTCAGTGGCCTAGTAGTCTAGGAAACTGCTTGAGAATGGCTGAGGTCGTGGGTTCGAAACCAACCCCAGCGACACCCCTGTAGGTTTTTTGTTCCTGCAGTTTTGAGTTTTGGTTGTAATGCACCATACCTCAGTTAGTGGAGGAAACATCCAAGTTTTCTCCCAGCCACCTTAGTTGGGATCTTAACTTACCTTCCCTGATGATGGGCAAAACTGTCTTAATGATCTAGACCTTGTTGACTTACCAAGTACGGAGATGCGGAAGTTTTCCCTAGTGTTTCCGACGCCATTAGAAGCTACACAGCTGTAGTCACCTACAAAAAAAATCCGACAAAAATTGGTATATTGGTATATCATACATTGTATGTGAAGAATTTTAAATCTTTTTTTTTTTACCAAGCAGAAATATATGAGTTCAGATGAGTCTCACATTTGTAGATTGGGTGGGAAATTTAAGAAACAAGTAATGTTTTTAAGATTTCAATGTTTTGAGCTAAAATTTTGTCAAAACTACCCTACTTTGAAGGGAATCCTTTCCATAAAAAAGTTTATACTGTTAACATGTGCAGTGCTTCTTACATAGTAAGTTTTTATGGTCATCAATTGGAGTATTTACCAGTCATATGACCCTACCTTTAACATAAATGAAAACAAAGGGCCTACATAAATGCAGAAAACATTAAAGTTCATGTCTACTGTGGAGCCTTGAAAAACTAAACAAAATCAGCTGTTAACCCATGACATCTCTAATCGCTCAACAAAACTACCGACAATTTTACCCTAAATGTTAAACGGCTCATGACAAATGTTTAACATTTCGAGAGAGAAGCACGAGGGAAGCTTATCCTATGGGGGGAAATGTTACACTTACATCCGTCCCCCGGGAGCGGGGTTGAACAAAACTAGAAACCCATGTTTCACCATGTGAACGCTTGATGAAAGGGGGGTTGGATAGTGGAGGTCGGGATCAAAAGGTTTAGGGCTTCGCAAGGAGGTCTCTTTTTATAAGCGGTTAATTCTGATTTTGTTTAAGGAAGAGGGAGGTGCTCCCGGGGAAACTAGGTTATCGAATGAGGTCGGACAAGGGAAGATCGTACTGGCTTGATGAGTTCAGGATTACTGGCTTTCAAGAAACCTCAATAGTTGTGATGTACATCACTTGGTCTTTAATTCTCAATGTGATCATGTCCAAGCATCTCGAATTATTCTTCAAACAAACTCTAAATTAGACTGGCCCCTCTCATAAAATGCAGATCAATGCTGTATTCTTAATGGTGTATAGGGAATAGACTCAATCAAGATGGCTGCTAGGTAAGGGTAGGCTTGTGGACAAGACGTTAAATGTTTGTCGAGATGATAGCGCTCCAACTCTCTCTGCAATTCTTGCAACACTGGCGATGGTCTTGCGAGAGCGCAACCATGCTCTAATTTAATGGAGAGCAGTCAGGGAGCCAGCCTTGCACGAGAAGTGATCTCGCAAGAGCAGACTTCGATCTCAGAGAGCATCATGTGGCTACTGAGTGTATTACGCTCACACGACATTAACGACTTGTCCACAAGTCTAGGTACGGAATACACAGCTCTCTATAGTCATACCTTGATCTTCCTTGGTAACCGAAGCAATGGTCAGGGAACCGGGCGAGCTGAAGATGATTCTTTCTGATGCAATGATCACATCCTGCCCCTTCAGCCATGTAATGGTCGGCTCCGGAAATGCGCTAGTAATACAATGAACGGTGAAAGACGTCCCAGCGTCGACTGTCGAGTCGCTTATCGGTAAAATGTCTGGAGCAACTGAGGTTGAACGAGAGAGAAATAATTTAGCGATTCCATTTTTGACTATTTGCATGATTTCAGAGGGAATTTTCTGCGTGGACTGTCTAGTCGCTTATAAGGGAAATGTCGTGAGCAACTGAGATCGAAAGAAAAGAAATTCCATTTGTGACTATTTGCATGATTTCAGAGGGAATTTTCTACAAGTTAAGTTTGTTTTGATAAAGGCTATTTGTCATGTCCTTGGAGATGGAAAACATACTTGAAAATTTTATTTATTTTAGCAATGGAATAAATTCCATAACTTGAGAATGCTGTAGACATTTGGAATAAACTTGTGAACAAAGTGAGTGAGAACATTTGTTTTCTTTTTCTTTTCTAAACAAGAGCAAATATTCTAATAAAAAATGTCATGGTGGTAAACCACAAGGGAAACAGATAGGGTAAACTTCAAGTGATTTGGGGTTGAAGTGGTTGTGCCGAACGAAAAATCAAAGTATGCCTGTGATATTTTTTCCCAGGACTCGTGGAAAGTACTGAGTATACAGTGCTAACACACATCGGTGTATGGGTAAAAAAAAAAAAAAAAAAAATTAAAAATTTAAGTATTGAACCAGACATTAATCAATGCACAAATTCACAACCGTATCCTTACAAACAAAAAAATATGTTTGAAACTCCCTTTAAGGTGTTTATAAGAGAAAAACAACTCCAATAGGTGTTAAAAAACCCCTTTAAAGGTGTTTATAAGAGAAACACAACTCCAATAGGTGTTAAATACCAACAGGACGATTAAATCATCGAGGGTCTGGTTTATCTGTCCGCATCAGGTTTGTTCACATGTGCTAGCATTCATCGATGAAACCTGAGAGTTTCCTGGCGAGGGGAAACCCCATGGGTACAACGGTTTGAAATGCGAGGCGCCTCACCTCTGAAGAAATAGTTACGATGGGGGAAAAACTAGAGCAGCGCTCAGGCGGTAAACAGAATAAATTGTATTTTAGGAGTTTTGCAATGACTCAGTGGAATTGTGTAAGGAACTGCGATAGATTGGAACCTTGCATGTTGGGATCTAACTCATGCTTTGTGCTTGGTAGACGCAACATTTGTGATGCGGTCGAGCGATTTGTAATTTTTTATATATATTTTTATTTTTTATTTGAAAAGAGCATAATCTGCGCTTCAATGCTGTTAAGACCCGTGTGTTGAAACCCTTTTGGTTCAAAAGATGTGAAAGTAGAAACACCA
Source organism: Asterias rubens (assembly GCF_902459465.1). Classification (NCBI taxonomy): domain Eukaryota; kingdom Metazoa; phylum Echinodermata; class Asteroidea; order Forcipulatida; family Asteriidae; genus Asterias; species Asterias rubens. The sequence continues at coordinate 1,960,081 of NC_047080.1, forward strand.
AGAGATGTGAAAGAATGAAACTGGGATAAAGGGGTTTTAAGTTGAGTGGTTTTCAGTTTGCAAACAGAACAGGTACTTCCTGTATTGTTTAAAAAAATAATTCCTGAAGTTTACGCATTCTGGGCCCAATTTCATGGCTCTGCTTACCGTAAGCAAATAATCGGCGCTTACGAAAGCAGAGAATTCTGTGCTTACTGCAAGCGTATTTCACGAGTAATCGGGGAATTTTTGCTTCTGCGCATGCGTACTCCACATTACTAGGCATTCTACGCTTGCAAGGCTAGCACAGAAATTCGGCGCTTGCACGTAAGCGGGGAATCGTGATCGTAAGCGCAGAATTTGGCAGTAAGCAGAGCCATGAAATTTGACCAAGATTTGAAGACTCTCACCTCTGACTTGCAGGTTAGCCTCTGATTCAGCCTGACCCTGCCTGTTCTGCGCCCGGCATGTGACTTTCCCTATAGTTAAATCACTGGCCGAGCTTACAGTCAGTATCTGCCCCTGGTTGGAGATACTACCCCAGCTCGGAACCGGCCCGTCGTTGAAAAACCACACTAGGTCTGGTCTCGGTTCCCCGCTCGCTTGGCATACGAAGACAACGACTGCTTCCTGGTAGACTGTTTGGTTGGTGAGCGGAGTGGTGATGACTGGTGGAGCTGGGGGGGGGGGGGAAATAAATAAATAAAATTATCATTATAAAATTCCTCAAAAGTAGACTGTAGTAATATGGAAATTTGCATCGAGCTAAAGAATATTAATTGGGGTTTTAACCCATATACACCAATGTGTGATAGCACTGTAAACTCAGCACTTTCCTGTGCTCTGTGAAAAAAAAACTCAAGTTCTTCAATTTTGGCGGGAAAACTGTTGGCAAAAAAGGAATCAAAGTCTCTGTGAAATGGTCAGTACCGGGCCTCAACATGTTCAAACAACTAGTTTAAAACTGATTCAACGCGTTTTGATTCCCATTTATAATATACATTTTTGTAAAATTTCCGTTTCCGTTTTATTGACCAAAACAAAAGAGTCTACTAACTTAATTGGTTTACAACATGATAACAATCCCTCTCAAAATAGACTTAGTACACCTCACACCTTCTAACCTAATAACCCAATTTGCAAAACCCGGAAGTCTGGTGCTCTAAGCTGAAACAAAGCCAGCCAATAAGCCATGGGTGTTGTCCCAACTTGGCAATGAACAACAATCCACTAATGACAGATTGATTGTAGGTAAGTTCTATTGTGTGCTAATTTGAGGTACCTTAATCATGTCAGAGGAAGTGGTCGGGATTACTTTGTTCGAGCCGAGCTAGAATGCCGCCAAGTTTAGTGTCATGTAAATGTCACGCAACCGACATAGCTGATATTATAAGGCATTCTGATTATACATGTAGCTATAAAGCCTTTTGTTATGAGGCAATTGCAAGGTCATTATGGAGTTTGTGTAGAAAATTCTTCACTAATAAAACCCTGCTTTCAAGCAGTGATTGCTCATAGCATATGCGTCACTCACTGTTAACTAGACTGCTTTTTGATTGACAGCTTCGGTTTTTCGGGAGACTATGAAACCGCATTCTTCATATTAGTTTTGTATAAGAACCTTTGCATCGCTGAACCTCCGTGCACAATTCCCAGCCAATGATAGGTCTCCCTTTGGCCTCAGTGAGGGCGATGTTTAAGCTTGTGACATCAATGTAAAGGGGCTATTCTATAACGTGGGCCACACTTGCCAGGATGTTGTTTGAAGGCCCAGACTTTTTCAGTACATTCCTACTAGTGTAAATGATAAGAGGTATCAATAAGGCAGCTGCTCATGTTAGCGAGGCTGCCACAAACTATTTTACTGGTGTTTTTTAGTGTATTTGATCTTGAACTTTTGTTGTTACTAGTAGAAACTTTATACATCAAGTAATAAACCACAAGGGAAACTGACTGAGTAAATTTGTAAACAATTTTTTGGATTGACCAAGTTTTTTTTTACAAGAGCAGGGCTTAAACCTACGACCTCCAGATAAACGTACCAGTAAAAGTTATCTGTGGTTGTATTTATAACTTTGAAATTAGGCAATTGATCATGCACTTTCCCTTTAAGGTATCGTTGTTGTTCAGACTGTAACAAGAATTGAGGTCAGTCGGGATCAAATGATATTAATCATAACTAGAATAATTACAATAGGATTATATAGGTAAATTGAATCTCCTGACTTGGGACTAGTGGAACGGTTTATGCTTGACCCGACGACCAGCAAAGTGTCTTGGCTTTGTAGGGTATGGTCAAATCGAGGGATAGCATTTAGGTTTGGGTGATCGAAGAGTAGGTTTTGAAACTTAACCGTTGACAGACAAGATTAAGATAAATCGCAATGGGACAAATGGATAAAGGAACACATACAGAAACAAAAGTATCATAAGAAAAACATGAATAATAGTAGCTTTTTATATAATGGTCATATCTGTCTCTCAGTGGCGCTCATGGCGCGTCAACATTCCGTATTTTCCTGCATGGAATGTGGATCTACTTTTTTTAAAGAATGAGACAAGTTCCAGTACCAGAAATGGTTGATAAGGAAGGTGCTGTGGTACAATTTTCTGCCAATCAAATCACGATAAGCTGGTTCATTACACAACACACAGGCCAATAGATTTACCTCACATTTTTTTGAACCACTTTTGCGGCCACATTGATCCTTTAAAATGTCAAGAAAACAAATTGGTGCACTTTAAATCCATCTGGAAGACGCAAGAGACTTGCACAGTCTATGAGAAATTGACAAATTTTGAGTTCTGAAGAAGTTGAAGGTTTGAGGTCATTCGTTATTGCTCAAATCTAACCCATGGTATGACCAATTAAAAGCAATTTGACGTTGCATTTCCTCATTTTGAGCGTCCTTCGGTTTTGTTTTTTTACCTTGATACATATCGCTCTTTACTGATGTTGAATTCAACAAATTAAATCTCCTGAAAGCTAATGACGTTAATAGCTAATACATCTATCATTGAGTAATATTTGTTTGAGCCCCCCCCCCTCACCCTTTCCAGTGAGTGTATTTAGAAGGCAATAAACAAGTAACCAGCAATTAGAAGTGGGGTCATGAGACCATGGCCGAATTTCAAGGCTGAAAATTGTGTCCTTGCAACATGAACAAAATCATAGTTCAAGAAAATGTTTCTAGCGTCACTCCCCAAGATTTTCTTGTAAGATTTTTGGGAAAGGGACAAGAAATGTTTTTCCTTAACAGACGTTTGGTCCCAACAAGGGCTGTGTCTTTCTTCCTTCTGATAGCAAACAAGAAAATATGAAGGCGATCAGTGACAAATCCTGAAAACTTCTGACAAATCGTAGATCGTAAACACTTCAAGAGGCACCACAAACCATGATACAAGGCCCGTTCACACAGGCCTCGATAATGAGAACGAAAACGAGAATGTTAACAATGCACGCCCTCGGTTGGTTGAATGTTTTTTTTTTTTGTGGGGGGGGGGGGGGGGGGTGATTTCCAATCAGTCCCCGGGCATTTCATCTAAAATCCTGTTGTTCTAAGCTCCTTGATTGCTCCCCCACCCTTACCCTAACCTTTTCCGAATCGTGCCTTCCCCAAATATTTGCTCTCCATTGACTTCACACATACTCTACACAGTGGAAATGAAACTAGACATTGAACAAAAACAGCCCACTGCGAGATCCAGAAGGAAGGAACGTAAATTGTGTTTTTACAACCCGTGTGGAGAGTGTCTCTGCGGAGAGAAGAACTTTGCAATTGCCAGAGGCATATTAAAGTACTCTCTACGGGTGAAAAATAAACCACGCTGAGCAAATTTGCATGTTCCCCTTTTACATGGTGTTCTTAAGCAAAGACACAGGTGTGTGGCAACTCCTTACCTAAGAGTGGCTTTAAGCGTTGTTTGGGCCAAACTTGTTTGAGCCAAAAATGTAATAAAATAATAAAAAATTTTAAAAAAGTTAACATTTCTATTTTTTTTTATACTTTTGCTTAAAGAGTTTAGTTCATTAAATTTGCAATTTTGTTTAAAATCATTGTCACGCCCCCTCCCCCCCCCCCTTGTGAGGGTGGGGGGTAAACATTTCTTTGTAAAACCCTGTATGCTTCATGGGATTACAGGAAAGGTTAGTACAGATAGCCTTCGTAGGGGTTTGCAAAACACGCCTTCCAAAAGCATTTCAAGAATATTTGTGCAGGGTATACAAGGTACTACAGACACTGCCAGAAACGTGGTAGCGAACCCAGCTTTCTTTGGCCTTCCAAAAGCATTTCAAGAATATTTGTGCAAAGTACTACAGACACTACAGACACTGCCAGAACCCAGCTTTCTTTGGCCTTGGTGCCCTTCAAAAGATTCCCATAGACTTTTCAAATTATGCAAGTGCTCTTTTCAACATGAAAATGGCCTTGCCCTCTCCCAGATGAAAGTCCAGGCCAGTGGGTTACTGCTTTGAGTTTGAATTTGCTCTTTGTTCCTAATCCTTCCTTCTTTTAGAACCATCTGTAATACTATGCCTTAAAGGCAGTGGACACTATTGGTAATTACTCAAAATATTTATCATCATAAAACCTTTCTTGATTACAAGTAATGGGGAGAGATGGATGGTATATAACATTGTGAGAAACGGCTCCCTCTGAAGTGACGTAGTCTTCGAGAAAGAAGTAATTTTCCACAAATTTGATTTCGACACCTCAAGTTTAGAATTTGAGGTCTCGGAATCAAGCATCAGAAAGCACACAACTTCGTGTGACAAGGGTGTTTTTTCTTTCATTATTATCTCGCAAATTCGACGACCGATTGAACTCAAATTTTCACAGGTTAGTTATTTTATGCATATGTTGAGATACACCAACTGTGAAGACTAGTCTTTGACAATTACCAATAGTGTCCACTGTCTTAAAGGAAGATGTCTCATTTTAAGGTGAAAAAAAAAAAAACACACAAAATGTCCATTACAGTCCATGTAAAACAAAACTCAAATAAAACTTGGTTTTGGAATGTGGACACATGGCCAACAAGAACCTTTAGCACAACGCATGACACAACACAAAAAAAAAAAAATTATGTTTCAAAATGGCAAAGAAAATAAAGTAACAAAACTTGGGGGACTCGGAACATTTCCCAACCACAACATGGTCAAATTAAGCTCAAATTTTCACAGGTTTGTTATTTTATGCATATGTTGAGACACACCAACTGTGAAGACTAGTCTTTGACAATTACCAATAGTGTCCAGTGTCTTTAAACTGAACCCACTAGCTCAAAAGCAGGCAGTTAAATTTAACCCTAACCTTTTGGAACCCAGACATGCCAGAGGGATTCTAGGAGGCGAACAAATGTTGTGTTTTCTCTTTAATTAAAACAGCTGATTCATTCGAACATCTACAAGGAACATCCGGGATACACTTTAAGTCTCTCTCGTTAAAAAGAAAAACCTCTGGTTGTGATTTATCAATAAGGAGGGAAACGAGGGATAATCGGGCGTTAAAAGAAGAACCATCAGTTATCTCTTAATGATGTACCGGGAAGAGTTCCGACAGGGAGTCTCACCCAGTTCCTGTTCCATGTTTCCCCGAGATTAAAGGGCAGGTGGTGTATCAATTAGCCATTTGGAGAAATTAGGAGAGGTTTTTCGGTAGCACCATTCGTAAATCACTTTTCAAGGAGTGGTTATTCTGAAAAGAACGGGGGATTGAAAACTCAACGTTTTGATCAATAGACCGTATTGAATATGACGTCACGCGGCTCAAATATCTGACCTACAAGATGGCGTATGTGCAGGTGCGGGCGTGCATGTGCCGTAAAAATCAATCCGGGAATGTTGCGTGCTGCCTGCTTCGATGATGTACGCGTTTGGACGCGCATACGGTTTGCCCTACAAGATGGCGAATTTTTATAGCAAAAAGGGGTTATTCAATACGGTCTTTAGGCCTATGCTCTGATCATCTTAAGAAGGAAATATTGACTTTTCAGCCACCAGCTCTTTACCTATTTTAAGAAAATTTGAAAGCCCAAGACGTTTTGAGCAAATCCTGAAGTAAGGACAATTTCTGAGAAATCACATGCCTGTATCAACAACATGGCTAAAACAAAACTGAAACATTGCCGTTAGGAGTGAGGAAAATGTGAGGGGCACAATTAATCTTTACCGAGATCATTATCCAGCAATTCAAATGAACAAGAATATTTATTACAATACTTTTCATATTTGATTGATCTTTTCCCAAGTTTTATTTGAGGAAATGGCACACCAACACTGCTGTCAAGTTCCTTTAAAACGTTTTCCTCCCAAAACACCACCATAACAAGTTATGGTTAGGATTCGGCCTCTATACACCCTTTAGACAAACACAGTGACTAAGCGAAGAAGACCAACTTACATTAATTTCTGCTCACTCTGACGGGCAATATAGTTTCCATTTGTGGAGGCAGCCTTCAAGGTAAATCACTGCGACTTGTTATTTTGTCTATTGTGGTTTGCAAGGACTGTGAAAAGTCAGCCGTAATTTGAAGAAATTGACTGCGACTTTTTTAAAGTGGTCCACTACAAGGGGGGTGGGGGAAGGAGGATGGAATGAGGACGGGGCTGGGATATCGACCTAATTCATTTTGTATTTTAAATGTGAGTCAGAGAAATTATAATCAAGTTGTCCTGTCCTTGTGTGTCCCTGGGGTGAAATTGTCTGATGTCGGTAAATTATGAATAATCACAAACAAGCCATTGGTGTATTCTTCATTTCCATTGACTGTAAACTGCTTCTTGATTGTTTGTATGGTTGGGATGAGCAAGTTGGAAGTATTTGAAAGACAACTCAATGAGTTGTTGGTTCAATGAACGAGCACAAGTTTAATTTGTATTTCTGCTTCAATCTGAAAGTTTAGCATTAGTGCGCCCTCTGTTCTTTCAGAGTAGAGGCAATTTTCACTATGTATCGTTTAGAAGGGTCAACAAATTTCCATCCACACGCAACGCTCTTGAGTTAGCAAACTCAAGACTGGCTTAATCTGGGTAAAATTTAACCCTACCCAAGACTAAGGTTAACCAACTAATATCTATGTTAGCATAGAACTGGGTTAAATCTTCTCTTGGTTGGATATTGAAGTGTAAAAGGAATCTCTTGGTCAGTTTTAATCTGTGTAGAAGACTTTTTACACAGTTCGCTAATAACACGGGAGTGTGCAAAGGGGTTTGCAAAGTAGGATTTTACAGGCTTTAAAGCGCAACACACACACACAGCCAGAAGCATCTCAAACTTGAAGACAAGTTCGGAAGGGGGTGGGTCCGGGTGTACAAAGTTGGTGTCGAACCCGCCATCAAATTTCATCAGCTTTAGAAAACAAAGCCCTGATAAGTCTCTATGGGTGATTTCTGTCAGATAAAATCTACACTAGATTCTAATCCAATCCGACAGGACAAAACAAATGTTTGCTATAAATCAACTTAATTAAATGCTTGATTGAAAGCAGATAGATTCCCTGACTTAACTTTTCAACCCCCAAGGTATAACATGACCATGACCACTGGAGGACGAGTGGCTTGACTCACTTTCTGTTTACTCTTTGGTCAAATTAACTTCTTCCATTTTAATAGTCAAGCATTAAGCTTAAAGGGTCAAAGAGACGGGAGCTTATATTTCATGGAGTTGATTGACTTCATACCCTTGATCATTTTGGCTTGGTCGAGTTTTTGCAAGAAATATTATCGACCATAGTTTGAATAAGTTAGCCAAAACTTTGGCTACTCAACGATAGATGGACTACGCTGGTCAATTATTTGGAACCAACCTACTGGGCATGGTCGCATCGCTAGTTATCAATAGCCGTTTTCATTGCACAGTGCAGAGATGACCAGTTATCAGAAAAGTATGTAAGTAGCCGGTCGCATTGATATGACATGACTAGAGTCTTTCGCACTTTAACTTCAAAGCGCATGCCCTAGTGTACGTGACTCAACAACCACCAGTAATATCAAAGCAGTTTGGTTTTGCTTTCCTTTTCACTGGAGTACAAAATCACAAATGCTATAAAAGGTTTATATTTTGTTCCCTGTTTATAAAAAGCTATGACAACACCAAAGGCCCCTCCTACTTGCAGGTGTTCAAAGATAAACAAAGATGGATACCGTTACCTCCATAAAGGTAACACCTTTCGAACTTGTCCAAATAGAAGGTTAATTAAGACGCATAACGACAACCCTGTACACGCTAACGAGACATGAAAGGGGCACCGCCTTGAGTTGCGCCAGATAGTATTTAATTAGACTGTGGATGTTGCCCCGGTGGGATGGACCGGGATGGCCGCCCTCTTTAACTGTGATGGATGACCTAACAAACAACCTTTATGAAACTTTATTAAACACGGAAACGGAAAAGAGTGTCTTTAATGTTCCTCCTTTATCATAGCCGTTGCAGGCCTCGAAATAACTCATGGTACCCCACAGCAATTGCTGTGGTGCCCTGTGCTTTTGATGTGGTGCCCTTTGCAAAGTTCCATATGCAAACTATTGTGCTTACTATATAAAAGAAAAAATTGTATTGTATTTCATAGGTTAACAAGAAAAGTAAGCTTGCCATGGACTTGTATTTTTAAGTCATTCATTTAGGTCCAAGTTTAGCTTTAAGGCAGAAAGAAAAAAAAGTGTCTGCCAAATTGTTACTTGGGAAGTTTAATATAAAAATTGATTTCACACTTAAACATTAAAATGTAGCATCAATAAGGGAATCAATGTGTGGTGAAAAGGTTTTAAACTAGTGGTTTAAACCCGCCGCCAAGGCCTGGTTCTTGATAATTTTACCGATAATGTTAAGGAATCTTTGGGCACAACATCAGCAGCACTAGAGAAGTAGATCAAAGAGAATTACATTAACCAAATAGTTAGCACCCAGCCAAGCTTTACGTCACACAACTGGAGACACTATTTGCCTTGGATGGAACAGCTTCTGATGAGTCAGCGTTTGACGTAGACTAAAAACGTTATCTTTCCTGGCCTTGTTAGTAATCTATCCCGGTGCACATGAAGCCGGGTATGAGGATCATTTAATCCTAGGTACCCTTACACTTACAGAAAGATCAATTTATGTTGGAGGAGGCACTGTTACGAGATTGTTTCAGGTTAGTGGTTTTCCGGGCAGTTCTGCACGTACGAAGCCCCCTTAGTTTGCCCTTCCTTGGACTCATCAAAAGCCTGCTGGTTTCGACAGATATTTCCCCTTCTGTTTTTTTCTTTTTCTGGTTGAATTCAATCGTACAATGATTGGCGAATAATAGAATTATCTTTTGATTGTGTTATCTGTGCTGTCACTAAAAGCCCCCCACCCCCCCCCCCCAACAAAACAAACCCCAAAACATCTACATCAATATTCAATAAAAAGTTAAGATTAAAGTTATAGAGTAAATTACAAAAATAGTAACCAAAAGGGAAACTGTCTACTAGGTAAGTTGTAAAATGATTTTGGGTCGAACAAAGACAAATTTACTAAAGTGGGATTAAAGAAAACTTCTATTACTTCAAAATGTCCCTCCCCAAGGAACTGTGGCATGAGAGAAGTATATTGCACCTGCATAAATGCGTAAACATGAATTGCCCAAGCTAAATGGCTACAGAAAAAAAAGTTTTAAAACAAAAAATAAAGATCACACGGCCAAACACTTTTCAGAATGGGAAAGAGGACTCTTGAGGGGGTGCTACATGTATTGTTTTCCCCAGCTCAATGGAGCCAAAATAGAGACGTAGTACAAGAAACACAACATGATTTATGTTGAGTGGACAGTCAATATAAGCTCTTCTTGGTATTGGAATAATAAACAAAATAGCAGGCCTGTATGCTTTGTTTTTAAAAGGGCACCAACGCATTTTCCCTTGGTAAAGGGCACCCTATGAAGAAATTATAAAACTCTACTGGAGCATTTCAAGGGCACCAAGGCAATGACCAGAGGGTACAGAGGCAATCGCCTTCATTGCCTCCGTGAAGTATCAGGCTAAAACTAGTTCCCTCGGCTTCGCCCAGTGAACTTCCAATACCTCAGGGAGCTAATAACGACAAACCATTTTATGTATTTGTATACTGTATCTTTATCTCCAAAAAGCAGCGCCATAAAACTGGTCCTTGACCATGTGGAGCAGCTTGCAAAACATCAGTTATAGAAATACACAACAGATGGTGGCCAAATAGGTCATCAAAAAAACAAATTATTCACCGAGGAAAAAGAGAGAGAGAGAGAGACTGAATGTCTCGGATTGATTTGCAAAAAGCACGGGACACCTAGAGAAATAAAACCTGAGAAACACATGTCACACTTTCGCCGTGACGGAATGAATGACACATGTATGTTGGAGCACACATGACGGTGCAGGGGTGGGTTTCACCAAGAGTTAAGACTAGTCTTATCTCGAGTTGGGATAATTTACTCGTCCTAACTTAGGACAAGCCATAGGTTTTTAACATCTTTTAGGACTAGTCCTAACTCTTTGTGAAATCGACCCCTGTATATTTAAAGGCACTAGTCCTAAGTTTGGACTATCTTTGTGAAAAGATCGACTCTTGTACCTTTAAGGAGAAATAAGTTCTTGAAGGCAGAGCGGAGGACGCTCTCAATGACTTTGCTAATTGTTACGTATTAATTAACAGGACTCCAGGGAGTAAGGTTATAGAAATACATCTTAACCTTGTAAGGGTCTGCCATGGTTTTCATGAAAGGAAACTTTCATAATGTAATTGACCTCCTGAAATTGTTCTATTTGGTTGATCGGAAGGTTTACCCCACGCACAAGGCAGACTGTTATGTGTGTTTTAAGGCCCTTTTCACATTGACTTCTTATCCCTGAGGAGGCCCCAGGAATCTTGTTATCCCATTGTTACCCTGGCGCACTTTAACATTGTCCCTTTCAATGGTACCTTCTTCCACAAGGTTTCGGCTACACATTTTCAAGAATACCCCAGGTCTTTTACCCCTCACCCCTACTTCAGAGTAGAGGTGGCTATTACCTGGGTTATGCCCATTTTCTAGGGCAAACCGCTCCAGGGCCAACCGTAGGTAAAGTGATCACAGTGTGAAAGGGCCTGCCTTTATTTACACACACCAAAATTAAATACAGAATCGTACAAATGTAACAATGCAAGGGTCTTTTAAAGCCATTGGACACTTTCGGTACAGAAAAAATTTAAAAAAATTCACAGATTTACAAATAACTTACAGGGTTTACAGAAGGTAATGGTGAAAGACTTCTCTTGAAATATTATTCCATAAAATGCTTTATTTAAAAAAAAAAAATTAAAACAATATCAATTCTCAATATCGAGAATTAAGGATTTATTTTAAACACATTGTCATGACACGGCGAAACGTGCGAAAACAAGGGTGGGTTTTCCCCGTTATTTTCTCCCGACTCCGATGACCGATTGAGCCTAAATTTTCACAGGTTTGTTATTATATATAGAAGTTGTGATACACGAAGTGTGGGCCTTTGACAATACTGTTTACCGAAAGTGTCCAATGGCTTTAAAGGCAGTGGACACTACTGGTAATTACTCAAAATAATTATTAGCATAAAACCTTTCTTGGTGACAAGTAATGGGGAGAGGTTGGTGGTATAAAACATTGTGAGAAACAGCTCCCTCTGAAGTGCCATAGTTTTGGAGAAAGAAGTAATTTTCCACGAATTTGATTTTGAGACCTCAGATTTAGAACTTGAGGTCTCGAAATCAACCATCTAACTTCGAGTGACAAGGGTGTTTTCTTCTTTCATTATTATCTCGCAAGTTTGATGACCGATTGAGCTCAAATTTTCACAGGTTTGTTATTTTATGCATATGTTGAGATACACCAACATGTGAAGGCTAGTCTTTGACAATTACCAATAGTGTCCACTGTCTTTAATACTTATGGAAATGATAAAAAGCAAAGATTGTAACTTACTCTCTATGATCAATGTTCCAGAGCTCTCGCTCGTCCCAGCTTTGTTGGTCGCTTGGCAACGGAAGCTCCCGCCGTCGCTAACCCTAGCCTCGTTAATTGTCAGTCCCTGATTGGTCAGCTGGTAGTGGATGTCACTGGGGTCAAAGGTTAGGAGAGTATTGTCTTTGTACCATGTGACGTCTGGGACGGGGTCACCGATGACGATGCAGGGGAGGAGTATGGAGGAGCCGAGACCCACACGGAGATCACCTGGACCCGTCGTGATTTGCGGAGAAACTGCAAAAATATCAAAAAAAATTATTAATTTAACAGGAAAGTATACATTTGCAAATCACTTTATGACAATAAAAACTTCTTGTTAGAACCGCTTTGGATAGTGTGTCAAAGCATTTTGAGAATCCTTTCACTTCCAATGATTATATGCGAAAGGATAACAGTTTTGATGTCCCAAAGCGTGCCTGTCAAAAATTGATATACATGTACCCCTTCAAGAACAGAATTCAAGGCCTGAGCCCTAAGTGAGTATACATGTATATATATTTTTAAACATTATGAGCAAAATTGAAGGCAGCATGATTGAAATCTGAATAGCATTCAATTTGACATCAATACATTTCAAAAAAAGCCACACTGTTCCCCGTTTGATCGTCTGATGAAAATTAATCACCTCCAACCATTCATTATTTCTTACCGCTCATCGCCCCAGATACAGCAATTACAACATAGATAATCCACAGCTGATTGCCTCCCATGGCGCGGCAAGGTAACAACATCAGCAGCGACCGTAGTGTAACAAAAATGCTCCAGAACTACCTAGGCACACGCGCTCTTGAACGGCCTGCAATTAAATTATGAATCACGCTTCCCTCCCTTGCCCCCATTTTAAAGTCATCGCTGTGATTCTGTGACGACAGAGGTTTTTCAGCCGTGGTAAAAGTTTAGTCACTTACATGGTACCCCCTATCATGCCCCCCTCGTGTTCACCTCTCGCAATTCCATTGGTATGCCTCATGGAAATTGTTTCGCTGTAAGCACTTCCTCTATGGATGATTTACGCTTAATTGATTGCTTCCCGCTGCCAGCAGATTAGGGGTGTGATGTGTTATCGTACAGGGGGGGGGGGGCATAGATAAGTGGGATCCGAAATCACTTTTGGGTCACGAAGCACACATTTTAAGACCGGTTTTAAAAATTGGAAATGGTTGTTGAGTTCCGAGAGGGTGAAGGCAGCCTAATATTCTCAAGAAGTTTTACTTTGAGTGGTCCACACCTGAAGCTGACATTAACGTCTCATCTTGAATATTAAATTTTTGATGAAATTAGACTTCTGTTGGTGTATAAAATTGAGCTGCTTGTGCAGAAAATATTGCTTACAAATTTCTGCTTAGCAGAACTAAGCAGGATTACAACAAAGCAGCTATACAACGTAACATGACGGATACTGTCACAGAGCTTTTTGCAAATTTTTCTGAAAACAAGAAAACAAATCAAAACCCATTACTCTGATGCAAACTATTTTACAGCTGGCAAGGACATACTATCCCTTTCAAAATATCCATCTAAGGTGAATAAAGGCGCACTGCACACAGCTTTAACTGACCAAGCATGTGTCATTGTACAGTCACAAAAAAGCCCCAGGTATAAATACTTAAACCCACACCTGACCACATAATAAACTGAGGGTGTCTCGGGTAAGCCTTTGAAGCTCTTGACCATTTTCCCATCTGGATTCAATCCAAAGGGATAAGACAAACCAAAGTCATGGAATTATTAATTTTTACTCTAATCCTCAAGTGTTGGACAATAAGAACCAAGCTCATAAACTTAAGCTGTGATTCCATTTTTTTTTAAGTGTGACAACTTTTCTTTAGAATGACAAAATTAAATCCAATAGGACGCATGGTAAACTGACCTTCCTGTCAACTTACCGCGACCATGATGTAAAACTAACAGGCCAAAAGAGATTGCACGGACTTCCGCGCAGCCAATGCAACTTAACCATGCCGCTATAAAGTCCAACGGGAATAGCTCCGCCCTGTCAACCTACCGCAACTACCCTAACTAATTATTTATACAAGTCCAAGTGGGAACGCATGGTAGAATTACACCAAAGCCAGTCACAAAAACTTTTCACGTGGCAGCAGGGGAAAAAAGTCCAACGGGAACACAACTTTAGAACCTGCAATTGCCTTACAGGACACACTGGTCTTGAGCGACAGTTTTTGTTACGCTAGAAATCATTTCATAATATCCGCTCTGTGCAGGAACTGCTGTGGGCAGTGTTTGTTTAAATTTATGATGACCTGTAGACCTCTTGCAAAATGATATTATTAGCTGCAGCCATTAAGGACGATGGACCTCTAACTTCAAAAAAAGATTTTTTTTTTTTTAATGCATGTCGCCTGACACACAAGGCCTGAAGGCCATTTCAAGGTGTGGGCTACAATCAACTATTTTTCCAGGAGCCATTGCCACCTACTCCTTGGGCTGAAACAGGGTTACCCACTTGTCAGTCCATATACAGATGTAGGCTTGGGTATTATCCATCTGAAGCCTGGCTAGTGAGCAGAAAGTACTACCTCCCCAACTTTATGAAGCAATAGTGGATAACTGTCTTGCTTAAGGACAAAAGTGTCACGACCGGGGCTTCCTTTAACCCACACTCTGCTGATCAAACATCAAAACTTGAATCCGGTGCTCTTAAACCGCTCCGCCATGTAACAATATGAAGCTGACAACCCATGATGTTTTATTAAAACCAGTGTCGGTTTTTTGTAGTTTAAAAGAGTTGATGAATTGCGAGCATTATTTTTACTTCTAATGGTACTTAAATTAAAGTGGGCTAATGCCGGGTGACTAAAGTTGCTAAATTTGTCCAGCTTAAGACCGAGGCAAATGAGGTTTTCAAATGAGGGTGTTGCCTATTATCAATATGGCACTTTGCCAACATGAGTGGGGCACCATTTGAAACAGCGTAAACTTTATGGAATTTAGGCTGATAACCAGGTTCTGCTGAGCAAGATTTGTCAGTGCTTAGCGCGGTTTTGTTCTTTCAGGTATATATTAAATTTAGCCCAGGGCCCAGTTTCATAGAGCTGCTTAAGCAGAAAATATTGCTTAACAATATTCTGCTAAGCAAGAATTGAGTGGGGTGCTGCAGTCACAGAAAGGATAAACTACATGGGTTCTGACTGGTCATCTATGTTTGCCAAGAATTTTGTTTGTGTGTTTAGCAAGTTTTTTTGCTAACCGGCTCTATAAATTGAGCCAAAATCTCTCTTCCATGCCAACAAAGAGACAACCCCAAAAAATTATTTCAAAAATCCTGTCTCGTCTGAAAGTTATTTTTTTCTCTCCATATTTCTGTTTTTGACGTAGGGAGGAGAATCATTAATTTCCATGTACTTCTTACTGATTGGTTAGTTCCCCTCCAACTCCAACAGTTCAATCATCGGTCTTCAAAACCACACTTTCCTGATGCTCTGTTGGGCTCTATTTAAAGGGACACGTTGCCTTGGATCGGTCGAGTTGGTCCATGAAAAAGCGTTTGAAAACATCTTTCTAACCATATATGCATTTTATAACAAACCATATATGCATTTTATAGCAAACGGTTTCAAAGTATGGCTTGAAATTGTACGGTTTTCCTTTCACCTTGCGAACTTACACGGTCGGCCATTTTTATGGCATGTGTATGGAGTCAAAAACTTGACTCCACCAAGTGGCGTGCCGTGGTAGTTAACAACAGATAAGATAAAAACCATGCAATTTCGCTGCATGTTTGTGTGGATCATTATATTCTACTTTTGAAACATCTTTCAAACCATATGCATTTTATAACAAATGGTTTCAAATGCTTTTCATGTACCAACTCGCCCGATCCAAGGCAACGTGTCCCTTTAATAGGCAACTAGTTTATGTGCGCCAATCAGGGGGAGGAGTTATGAGGGACTAAAAAGAAGGAGGATTGTATCGCCGCTGGAGGAAGTGGGTATGTGAGCTGATTGATGATGTGTTTGATATATGTAGGTCGAGAAACAATGTTATGTAAACAGCCAATTAAGTCCTGAAAGTTCAACAGTTCTGAAGGAGACATTTTTGAAGAGCATACCTTTCTCAACCTTGAAAATATTATCATAAATATGAGCTTCAAAAACAAAGAAATCATTGAGCACCCTGTCTGCTTCCTCCAGAAATCAAAATAAGTTTGAGTT
This sequence comes from Asterias rubens, assembly GCF_902459465.1. NCBI lineage: Eukaryota > Metazoa > Echinodermata > Asteroidea > Forcipulatida > Asteriidae > Asterias > Asterias rubens. The sequence continues at coordinate 1,976,214 of NC_047080.1, forward strand.
GGATTGTTACACATACTACATCTCTTTGGAAACTCCTTGCCTGGTGCATGTTTCCCTCCATCATACAAATCCACACTGTTTAAAAAGGAATATCGATTCCTCCAAATTATTTATCTTAGATATTTTTCTCCTTGTAGCCCCTTACCAAAAGTGGCCTTCAGCCTTGTTTGAGGCAAACTTGCATATAAAAAAAAAAAAAAACATATTTGCAAAAATACATACCAAGAACATCGACATACACTGATGCGGACTCTGACCCGTATGCGTTAGAGACTTCACAAGTATAAGTCCCCTGGTCCAACCCAATGATCCCAAGAATGTGCAGTAGTTGACCAGCATTTCTAAAAGTAAAACACATTTTGCAATTAATTAAGGATAATCAAATTACGTGTTTACCTGTAACAAAATATTTTGCATCTTGCCCCAGTTTCATAAAGCTGTTAAGTAGAAAATACTGCCTAGCAAATTTCCTTGGTAAACAAAAAATGAGTGGGACCACCAGTTGTAACCTTGTAACCTTAATGGAATTTTGGCTACTTACCAGTTTTTGCACTGAACGATTTTCCTGTGCTTAGCAAGGTTTTGATGCCCAGAATAGTAACAACAAGGACATCAACCTATTTAAAGTCTGTCCCATAGAGTTTTACCTCCCACCCCCAACCTACCACTAGCCTAGAGCTTGTGTGCCGTCCCCCAACCTACCGCTAGCCTAGAGCTTGTGTGCCGTCCCCCAACCCACCACTAGCCTTTACTGTATCTTTAAACTTTCTCAAAGATTTTATTTCTTGACATATAAACTGTTTCAGGGTCTGAATAAAGGAAAACAAACCAAAAGAACAGGATCGCATGTCAGGACCTTCTAAATACATAGATGTCAGTTTACCTAAGGGCACTACTCAATCAAAACACACATGGACACAATTCTGAATGTCATTTCAATCAAAACAACACTCAATCAACTTATTGAATAAAAAGAAAATTCAAAACATTTGGAATCTCAAATCCCACATGCTGCCTCTAAATCAAACAAATGTTCCATATTGAAACAATATACTTATTTAGACTCTCTTGCTCTACACTTTACATGTGATAGCAATTTCAGAAAAGTACGTCTCAATCAGTCGATGATTTTGTCACAGGTGGGCGTTTAAAGAACGGTTGTCAAATCTAATCATATTTTGTGCGTTGGAGTTTCCTTAGCAAGGTGGCAGCATTCGTGAGAAAGATTGGGGATAACCCCAAACCGCAGTGATGCTTAAGATACGCCGATGAATCACTCATATTTTTTTTTAATAATTTAGTTTACTATCCGGTGTCACATTTGATAAACGAGATAAAAAACTAGTGATGACAAATATTTGTGGTTTTCTTTTTACATAGGTTCAACTCACCCTATGGTTGTCCGACCTCCGGCCTGAATTATTGCCGAATCTTTCCTCCAGACTATCATAGGGGTGGGATCCCCCCTGGCTTCACAGGTCAATGTGAGGTCGTTTCCAAGAATGACCTCTCTGGCAACTGGTGGCACCTCAATAGAGGCCTTGACTAAAAAATAAAAATAAAAATTGTAAAACTAAACACTTTGCACGGATGGATCATCGATCAAACTTTTGAAAAGATAGAAAAGGAAAGCAATCTCTTTGAATCTACTTGGGCAAATATTTGAACTTTTAGGACACTGAAATGGGTCACTTTTAGGGAACTTCCAACAGAATCAGAGATAGTTGGAAGCTCTGCACTATTTCCAAGCATCCCCTCTGTCTTACCTCGTACTGATAACACAGCAGTGTCTGATGTAACACTCTGTGGGAGGAAGTCATTGGTTGCTACGCAGAAGTAGCTCCCTTCATCATCCTTAGTGATCGATGAGAAGTAAACATCTCCAACACCTGATAAATAAATAAAACAAAAATTGAATGTTGAAAAGATTGTTTTTTGGGGGGGAACAAAATATTTCTTTCTTATCGTGTCCTCACATGCTGGATGCTGTGTTTCAGCCATAACTAAAGCAGAGTCCTCCTTTTACAGAATTGGTAAGAAACAAAAATCGTGGAGATCACAGATTTACATAAAACTTACACGGTCTAATGATAATGATCATAGTAAACATCCCTTGAAATATTTCTGTCTGAAACAGCATATTTGTTGAGAAATAAATAATCTAATTTCGCGTTTGGAGTTTATCGCTCAGTGAGCGTTTTATTCAATTTTGTTTTGGCATCAATGCAATGCAAAATTTGTAATCGGTCTTTCACTATTCTCTCGTGACCCAGATGGCCGATCAATCTCAAACAGGTGTGTCAGTTTATGTATATAGTGGATTACATAAAGTGCTTACACTGCCAACAACTGTTTTGTTAGCAAAAACCAATTACGTAATGGTCCTTTAAAAAAAGAAATAAAGTGATGATATAAAACCAAGGAGTTTTTTGTATGCTGAAAAGGTATCATACAGGGTAGGTAAGGGTAAAACATCATTGTTTAACTTTAGTCTGAAAGATTCCTGATTATGAAGTTTCAACTATTTGTTTCTATGAAATAACACCCCAAAAATGTCTATTATGACACCGGCGCAATAAGTTTGTGAATGAACCTACATGTACCCATGAAACTTAGTGTGTTAACAAATAGTTAGCACTAACAACCAAATTAGGAAAAGCTCCTGTAAGTAGCGTCAACCTTTTGTTGTAAAAAGTCATATTGTAATTAGCCAATCAACCCAATTAGGAATAGCAACCCAATTTGAGACCTCGATTCACATGACCTCTGCCCTTTGACATTACCAGTAGAATTCTGGGTCATTCTGTAAGTCAATTACAATGTTGTTCCTCGCGAGGTTCTTCAAAACACATCAAACCCAAATATTGTGACACGGTTGATATATGTTGAGGAAATTGGTTATAACTGGTTTTTTTTTACATGAGAGGGCGTTGGCAGGTTTCTGGTTTGAGGGGGGTTCGTAACCGCATTCCGTCATCTGTCGGTCAAATGACCTACATGAAAATTGAAATGTCAAGCCTTCCTCTCAAACAATCCAAAGCTCTTTTAATTAAATTTTCTTTTTTTCTTTTTTTTTTGCAGCCGGGAGAGAATGAGCAGACAATGTTTTTGTGAAGTGCTAGACCAGCAGCCGATATCACCAAAGTAGTGTGTAATGTGTGCCATGAGGTAAAATTTGGGAAAATTGGCTGAAAGGTTAAATTTTATACAGCTGTTAAGCAGACAACACTGCATCAAAGCTATGGAAAACATTTTTTTTTTTAAATAGTTGGGGAAAAACATTGATATTGGTCAAGAAAAACAAGAAAAAATGATATACATACATTACACGCAGTTCTGACTTGCGTGAGATATTAATATTCATGTTCTAAAAACTAAACTTCTCAGAGATGGCCCTATTTGGCTTTGAGTTAAATTCAGCGATTTTTTGCATTTTTTTTAGGGAAGCTATAAGTTGAATTCAAACTGTGAAGAACTTTTTTTTTAAATTAATCATAAAATAAAATGTGTCCTCTGTCTGCACATTGTGTCCTTAAGCAATGTTGCTTGGGCAGCTTCATTAATTAAGCATGTTATCATATAATGAATGTTGAAGCAAGTTTTCAACTCTGCAAAAATGACAAATCTATTATAAATCAATTTTTGAAGAAATGTTTCTTCATACGAGCATTGACCTAGGCTGTCAGAGCAGATTCCTCATCAAACTCATTCCTTCACACCTTCCCTGACCATTTGGGTTTTATGAGGGGGGCAACCCAACCAAAACCAAAATCTTTCTTAAAAACATAATTTACGAAGGGAAGAGATTTTTATTAACCGATATTATCACTCGGAGACACGAGGGAATTTCAAACGGTAGATGGCGACATTAGTTTCCTCTTAGGTAATTGCTTACAGAAATAATGTCAAGATATATCAAGCACCAGGTTGACTGATATTTGAACCCAGTATGTGATTTTTAAAAAATCTTACTTTTTAAGCGCCCTAATTTTGGTGTCTTTTCAGAATTTGGTCCATGTGCTGGAAACATGAAATCAACGTCCCTCTGTCAACCTCTATGATTTTCCTGTGACCCCACCCCTGATATTTGAACCCAGTATGTAATTTTTAAGAAATCTGACTGTTTAAGAGCCCTAATAAGTCGTGTCTTTTCCTAATTTGGTCAATGTGCTGAAATCAGCGTCCCTGCACCGACCTATACGATTTCCCTGTGACCCCCCTTCCCCCAAACCACATCTGCAGCTGTGGGGCACAATTATGGAAAGGGGAGGGGGGTAGCCTGAAAAGTTAAAGACCGTATGCTAACCTTAAGGCATAACAAAAACTGCCAGTCACAATTTTTGTGTAATATTGACTTGACTTTTCTTAAAAAGGCCCCTTCCAAAAGCTATGTGAAAACTGATGATTGTTTGTATGTGTTTTAAATACCACACAAAAGTACCATTGACAAAGTTGGAGGACTATTACACCGATAATAAACTAACTGGTCCCACTGGCAATTTACTGGAAAAAACTTAAGGGCAACCCCTGCCCTGGAGTTCAAGGAGCTTTTGGCGACAGTATTATTACTATTATTATATTTATAAAGTTCTGGTAATGCAACCAAGGTTGCCTCATTTATAAGCGAGCTTAATTACGTAGCTCGCGAGCCTGAGAAATCTAAGTCAAGAATGCACAAAATAGCTATTGGCTTCGAAAAATCTGGCCACAAATTTTTGCATTTATACCATAGGTCCTATACAATGGTAGGTAGTTCGCAAAAACAAATTTTATTTTCTCATATTTCAAGAATAGTACTTGACCGAAGCACTTATTTAGAATGAAAATGGTGGTTTGTTTAATACCTGCTGTCAACGTATCGCACAGGTCACCAACAATTGCCACTTTTTAATAGAGTTACGACCCTTTTCCTGCTCCAGAAAGAAAAGGACGGTCGAACCGAGTTGCCGTTCTGAAGTGACCACTACTTCCTCCAGCCTTGCTGGGCCCTAATCACATAGAGAGAACCCATTTAGCGGGGACCCACCGGTGCACTTTGACAAGATCAATTAACCACCTAATTACGCCTGCTTCCTAGGATTGCTCCCTTTCCGTGATCATCTTCTACCTGGGATGACTTTGGTGACGAGGCATAATTATAGAGACAACGTTATAGAAAGGTTTGCGGTAACACCATGTATGACTATCTCTAATGAGTTAGGGTGGCTCTGAAAAGAACCGTTGGTTTCAACTCGACGTTTCGATCAGATGCTCTGATCGTCTTCTGGAGACAATGTTTTTGCGTATTGTACCTTTGGGAGAGGTAAACTTTGCATTTTACATCAGTGCCCAGATAATTGACCTGAAGACATTTCTGTATATCTGGTCAGCTCCCCGGGGAGTCTACAGCCGGCAACAGAACTTTTTCAAACACAATATCAACCTCTTACATTCAGGTATCCATTTATACCGTTGGCATGTTTGGGTACCCTCACAGGCATCCAACTGTTCCAATGGGCGAAGAGAAGCAGTTACAGTAAAGCATCTTGTTTGAGGACACAACACTTGTGTCATAAAATAATACACAAATTTACGTCTGTATGGATGCTGGAATAGACGCAGTGAGATATCGGTTGGCTTGTGCGTAAAGCGCTCGCCTCTCACCAAGGTGACCCCGGTTCGATTCCCGGTCGGGGCCATATATGTGAGTTGAGTTGTGCGTTGGTTCTCTGCTGTGCCACAAGGGTTTTCCAGACTATCCGGTTTTCCTCCCTCAGGAAAAAATCAAACACTTTCGATCTTGGCTGTGCTCCGTGGTCATAATGGGTTGATGTGGCTGGCATGCCTGCTTCTCGAACACGTTGTAGCCGCGTCCTTCGTAATTCAGCTCTAGCTGCGAGTAAGGACGATTAGCCCCCTCAAATTATTATTATTATTATTATTATTATTACAACTACCAAAAGTCTACCCTGCCTTTAAGTTTCATTAACTACTCATTCTCCCGTGTTGAAACCAGGTCCCTCGGTAAAAAAAAATGAACCCTAGCTGTGAACTGTCGGCCAATGTTAAGAATCCTGCTGTGTAATTTACAGATTCCTTCCTAAATGGACTGGAAAAATGCTTAATTTCTTGTGCGATAAATAATGTCACATGTGGCGTCTGTTGACTGTGAAACTTAATCATTGGTGAATGATGAACTTCATAAAATGTTGTGTGGAGTCAGAAAGTGGAAGTAACACCTTGTAGAAACCATTTCATTAAATGCAGAGTAAAAACAGGCGAAAAAAAGTAGCAGAATTGGTGACCAAATGCAATGCACTGTTTTGACTGGGTCCCGGTTGAATTTTTCCTGGTAGTATATTTGTTTCTTATCATAAGAAAGGAAACATATTAATAGAAGGAGCTTTTTTACCTCCATGGAATAAGACACATTGTGTATTTTGTCCTTAATTTTGTGGACCGTTCACACAAAGATGCCGGATAAAGCCCAATTCATACATGAACATCCTGCATGTGCGAGTTCGAAGCAAATTTTGGGGGACGCAATAATCGGTATGTGCTCCCCTTTCAATTGCAATGCAAGAAAATCCGCTTCTTACGAAGAAGTCTCAGGAAGTATAAACCAGGCTTTAGACATTTGTTCCCAAATGACAAAAAAATCCAACAGATTGATTGATCTTTTTACCGAATCTCCCTAAAAAAATACGTCCCAGGATGTTTTGCCAGTTGAGTGATTGACCTGGCGATCTCATGTGCAGGACTGATTTCGTGACCAGGGGGGTCTGGAATAAATTCATTATTGTGTTCCAATCGCTTGTCAAACAATGTTTCTGGCATATGAATACTGTCCAAAAATGAGTCACTTAAAAACACTTTTCTCTAATGGAAAAGGAAATAATGCTTTTCCGATTTTGAAAAATTCTCATAAACCATTTCTATGGTTTTTTTTTTAGAAGGCATGTGTTGGTGCAACATTTGCAGTGGTATGAGTTGAATGATGTGCGATGTAATTAATTGCGAAAGCTGTGTGTCAAAGACCTGGAGTCATTTTCTAAGACCAGGGGCCAATTTCAAACAGCTGCGTAATGGTTTGATTTCTGGTTTACTGTATGAGTTTCCATTTCTGAATGCTGCTAACTGTAAGCACAAAAAAATCTGACCTTCTCGTGCTTACTCTATGAAAATGAATGAAGTAACAATGCTCATCAATGGCATGCACAAGCTGTCTATCTAATCTCTTGCTAACCGGAAAAAAATTCATCACCAAAACCAAAAAGATCTGCGACAATAGAATAAATTATGACTGGTTCTTAAATACTTGAATATTGCTGCCAGAAAGCAAGACAAAACAAATAAAATTACTTCAATTTTCTGAAATATTCTTAGAGGGGGTATATCACTTTGAAAAAAATTACCAACTATAAAAAAAAATGCTTTAGTAATATTTCTTATCAGGCTCCTACCCAACGTTATGCCTTCCTTTTTAACATTAAGCACCCTCAACAATTTCTTGCGGCAAAATACCGGCACATCATGACTTTCTGAAAATGGATCATACTTCAGGAGCTAGACTATACTTCACCAGCTATCGCCATCAAAAGAGAGAGGGGGGGGGATGTCAGATCAATTAAAACCGCGAATCAAAATTGACAACTTCATTAACATGGTGGTATTTAAAAGTTTGACGGCCGGCCGCAGACATGCAGGAATGGGGACTTGTGGCTTCTTGGCATTTGGTCTGATTGTGCTGCTTATAATTTTACATTATTCAAAATAGAACACTGCACTAAGAAGGTCAGTTATTGGACTTTTGTTGGAAAGGTCAAAAGTTCTGTGTTGACGGCGGCCTGGAGCAACCATCCAAGGCACTGGCCTCTCATTTCCAGAACATTGAACTATGACCCCTCTGGTTGCAGTAGTGAAAAACATAAACATACCGCATCCAATGAGATCAATTAATTAGTGAACCCGAAGCATGCAATTGAGAGACAAAGAAACCTAAGATTTCACAAAGAATTCGGTTAGGTACAGTCCTAGGAGATACTAAAAACTTAAGGCTAGTCCTAAGTAAGGACGAGTAAACTCATCCTCACTTGAGATAAGACTTGTCTTAACTCTTTATGAAATCCACCCCAGGGCCTAATGTCATACAGCCTGTAAGCACAAAAAATTGCTTAGCACAAACAAATGTCACTTAGCAAAAATAGGTTACCAGCCCAAAAACCATATACAGCTACCATTGCTGCATCTGGTACTACAATAATTTCTTGCTTAGCCAAGAAATTTGCTAAGCAAACATTTCTGCTTAACAATAACAGCTTTATGAAATTGGGCCCTAAATCAATGAAAGCTGGAAATTGGGTATACTTAGAAAACAAAAAATGGGTATAATAAAAGAAAAAGGGGTACACAAAGAGCAAGCATTGCATTAACAAGCTGTCTGTGATAAGGGGGGTACCTTCCCTTTGCCCTATAGTTTCCCCTCCGTTACCCTCCCCCACAGTGCCTGCATGGACAGATAGGGGGGCTGCTGACAACCCACTTTAGGTGGTGCCCTGAGTCGACCCTGGGTGGTGACAAGGTGACCTAAGCCTGAAAAGTTCATGATTGAAGACCCAGGAATATTGTTGATTTAGAAACTATAGAAATTTTTTTTTTGCAGATTTACACAACTTTAATGGTACAAAGAAGACTGTGGTGGAAAACTGAAGACTGAAATGCTTCATTTTTTAGAGAAATGGACAGAACGATTAGCTTTGATCTTCCGAGTCTGAAATCCGATGTTTCATTTCAGTGAAACATACTAATCCAGTACACCAATCCATGATCAACAACATTATCAAAATCATAAAACTCCAAATTGTAAATTCTCATGTCCATTTCCTTCCACTACCTGACTGTCATGGTTAATAGTTGTTTTAGTCCTTGACACATCTAACCCTGCCCCCCCCCCCTTCAGGGAGCTCACCCGTTACACTCGTTAGAATACGAAGTGTCGAAAGACGAGACTTCTCAACGGTTGCGTTGATTTAAGGCGACTGGCGTCAAACCATTACTCAACCGATTAAGATACTGCACGATTTTTGATAACGATGTTGTATTATTTAAAATTTGTCATTAAGGGCGGATTTTGCTGTGAGAGGATGTAAACACTGTTGGTAATTACTTAAACAAAATTGTGACGAGTTCTCATGTGAAAGTTTACGTAAATCGAAGGTGGCAATCATAATATATTAATCATCTTAAAATGTTACTTGGTTTAAAAGTCTGCATCTTCCATTGTTCAGGGCTTAATTTCATGGCTCTGATGCTTACAGTAAGCGAAGAATTGACACCTACGGAAGCAGGACAAATCTGCACTTACATCAACGTATTTCCCGTATAAGCAGGGAATTTTTGCAATATGCGTGTGCGTACTCCTCATTACTAGGTACCTGCGATGGTCGCCCAGGGCTGAACGCTCCCCCTCCCCAGGGAGCTAAGAAAAATTCAAAGAATGTTATTGGCCCAAGGGCACTAATGTAAAACGCATTGATACGGTTATCGAAAAATGCGTTTATAAGAAGTAGTTTTTATTATTATTACTATTAATAAAATAATTATTATTATTTCTATTTCCGGTGATTTTCAAGTCTTCAAAAGTAGTTTACCAGAAAACTTGTTAACAGCGGGTAAATAGCTGCCTAAATTGTGTCTTCCTCTCCACTTAAGCTCTCTCTCTCATGTCTCCATAATTTATCACCCTTGTGGTAAACTTTCCACCTGGATATTCATCATGTTTTGCAACTGGTTTCTTTCCCAAAGGAATGTTCTAACTGACGGGGTTGTGGCACCGCCGCAATGTTCTTTGATTTATAGTTTTGAAAACAACAGTCTCGAGTTTGACCATGTTGTGGGTGGGAAATGTTCCGAGTCCCCCAAGTTTTGCTACTTTATTTTCTTTGCCATTTTGAAACCCAAGGTTTTGTTTTGTGCTGTGTCATGCCTTGTGCTTATTAGGCCATGTGTCCACATTCCAAAACCAAGTTTTATTTGAGTTTTGTTTTACATGGACTGTAATGGACTTTTTTTTTTTTTTTCACCTTAAAATCAGACATCAGCCGTAAAGACAGTGGAAACTATTGGTAATTGTCAAAGACTAGTCTTCACAGTTGGTGTATCTCAACATATGCATAAAATAACTAACCTGGTCGTCGAAGTTACGAGATAATAATGAAAGAAAAAAACACCCTTGTCACACGAAGTTGTGTGCTTTCAGATGCTTGATTTCAAGACCTCAAATTCTAAACTTGAGGTCTCAAAATCAAATCACAGGAAAATTACTTCTTTCTTGAAAACTACGTCACTTCAGAGGGAGCTGTTTCTCACAATGTTTTATACTATCGACCTCTCCCCATTACTCGTAATCACTAAAGGTTTTATAATGATACCTATTTTGAGTAATTACCAATAGTGTCCACTGCCTTTAATGTGACATATTTTGTTGGTGTACATAACTTTTCAAAAGCAAAATACAGGGGAACGAAAAAGCTGCACAATCTGTTTCAAATTATTACACCTTCTCTTTAGGATGGCCGCAAGGTGGTCCTCTTGATTGGCTCATTAACTTTCCCAAGGTTACAAGATTGGTGTAACCTCCCTTAAGACTGACCCAGAAATTATCCCTCCCGCCCGCAGGGAAGAAACAATGTCTCTCCACTAACAACATTAGATTTTATCACTCAGCGCCCGCTGTCAAGAACAAAAATTCAGGATGCTCAAAAAAAAAAAAAAAATGGCTGGCCCGTGGCAGTGGAAATGAGATTTTCTTCAGGTAGGTTCCGTTGGTAATTTGGCAGTGATTGATGAACTATGGGATGTGACATTTTACCGAATGTTTGGGAGTTTAAAAAAAAAGGGGAAGATAAATTTAGAAGTTCAACTCAATTACCCTTTCAGTTGAACTTGAACCTTATCTTGTTTGCTGTTTGAGGTTTTGTCTTTAAGTAACTATTCGTCAGGGTGCACCTTTCCGTGTCATTAGTGCATCCATGTTTTTTTTCATCACCTTTTTCCCGTGCGAATGGTGCCAGAAACCCTGAAATAGGTGCTATATAACACACTGCTAAACCAACAGGGTAAAGGCAGTGAGTCTGTTTATCTAGCAGTAACACCTTTGGGAAGTACAGTTACCAGACGCTTGACACCTAACATTTCGTTACCAAAACTTTCAATCAAGGTTGATTGAGCTTTGGGAGACCAATAATATTGGTTTAGTCACCACAATATATTTTGCTCCTTTTTAGAATCAAATTTGTTGGTTTGTAAAAAGGAGCAAAATAAAAAAAAAGCATGAGACAGACAAATTATGTTCTTTTTAGAAATTTGTATACTACAATTAACATACATGTAGTATTTAAATATATAAAAAAAACATGAAGTTTTCTGTCTCATGCTATTTTTGTATGTTAACAAAGTAAACCTTGGAACTTTTTGTTTTCTGGACCTTATCTTTACTTAGACTTCTTTGTGCGAAAGAACATCATGCCAGAGGTAATTAAGGTTGCCAATAATTCTTCTTGATTATTATTCCTTGCTTTTTGGCAATATCTATAAAAAAAACGCTACTACCTTTTGAAACGTATACATTTCCTTTAAAAAGATCATCTCGGCAAACTAATTGGCGCTGTGTAAACTGTTGAGGGCACCAGATTGATTTGATCACCGATAAACTCCTCGGATTTACAACAAGGTTCCCACGAGGATGGAACTCATTAGACTCATCAGGAAGGCAGACAGTGTTAAGTATAAGAGGCTTCTCCGAGCACACAAACAAGGGAAGTCCACTCATAGAGATTTACACCCATCCACCCACCTGTTTCGAAGCAACAGGTCGTTCTCGTCAACAAAACGGTTTTCACAGTAGCAGTTTTTTCTTTTGCTCCTATGGATTGTAGGCAGTGGACACTATTGGTAATTACTCGAAATAATTATTGGCATAAAACCTTTCTTGGTGACGAGTAATGGGGAGAGGTTGATGGTATAAAACATTGTGAGAAACGGCTCCCTCTGAAGTGCCATAGTTTTCGAGAAAGAAGTAATTTTCCCTGAATTTGATTTTGAGACCTCAGATTTAGATTTTGAGGTCTCGAAATCAACTATCTAAACGCACACAACTTCGTCTGACAAGGGTGTTTTTTTCTTTCATTAATATCTCGCAAGTTCGATGACCGATTGAGCTCAAATTTTCACAGGTTTGTTTTTTTACGCTTATGTTGAGATACACCAACTGTGAAGGCTAGTCTTTGACAATTACCAATAGTGTCCACTGCCTTTAATGTGACATATTTTGTTGGTGTACATAACTTTTCAAAAGCAAAATACAGGGGAACGAAAAAGCTGCACAATCTGTTTCAAATTATTACACCTTCTCTTTAGGATGGCCGCAAGGTGGTCCTCTTGATTGGCTCATTAACTTTCCCAAGGTTACAAGATTGGTGTAACCTCCCTTAAGACTGACCCAGAAATTATCCCTCCCGCCCGCAGGGAAGAAACAATGTCTCTCCACTAACAACATTAGATTTTATCACTCAGCGCCCGCTGTCAAGAACAAAAATTCAGGATGCTCAAAAAAAAAAAAAAAAATGGCTGGCCCGTGGCAGTGGAAATGAGATTTTCTTCAGGTAGGTTCCGTTGGTAATTTGGCAGTGATTGATGAACTATGGGATGTGACATTTTACCGAATGTTTGGGAGTTTAAAAAAAAAGGGGGAAGATAAATTTAGAAGTTCAACTCAATTACCCTTTCAGTTGAACTTGAACCTTATCTTGTTTGCTGTTTGAGGTTTTGTCTTTAAGTAACTATTCGTCAGGGTGCACCTTTCCGTGTCATTAGTGCATCCATGTTTTTTTTCATCACCTTTTTCCCGTGCGAATGGTGCCAGAAACCCTGAAATAGGTGCTATATAACACACTGCTAAACCAACAGGGTAAAGGCAGTGAGTCTGTTTATCTAGCAGTAACACCTTTGGGAAGTACAGTTACCAGACGCTTGACACCTAACATTTCGTTACCAAAACTTTCAATCAAGGTTGATTGAGCTTTGGGAGACCAATAATATTGGTTTAGTCACCACAATATATTTTGCTCCTTTTTAGAATCAAATTTGTTGGTTTGTAAAAAGGAGCAAAATAAAAAAAAAGCATGAGACAGACAAATTATGTTCTTTTTAGAAATTTGTATACTACAATTAACATACATGTAGTATTTAAATATATAAAAAAAAACATGAAGTTTTCTGTCTCATGCTATTTTTGTATGTTAACAAAGTAAACCTTGGAACTTTTTGTTTTCTGGACCTTATCTTTACTTAGACTTCTTTGTGCGAAAGAACATCATGCCAGAGGTAATTAAGGTTGCCAATAATTCTTCTTGATTATTATTCCTTGCTTTTTGGCAATATCTATAAAAAAAACGCTACTACCTTTTGAAACGTATACATTTCCTTTAAAAAGATCATCTCGGCAAACTAATTGGCGCTGTGTAAACTGTTGAGGGCACCAGATTGATTTGATCACCGATAAACTCCTCGGATTTACAACAAGGTTCCCACGAGGATGGAACTCATTAGACTCATCAGGAAGGCAGACAGTGTTAAGTATAAGAGGCTTCTCCGAGCACACAAACAAGGGAAGTCCACTCATAGAGATTTACACCCATCCACCCACCTGTTTCGAAGCAACAGGTCGTTCTCGTCAACAAAACGGTTTTCACAGTAGCAGTTTTTTCTTTTGCTCCTATGGATTGTAGGCAGTGGACACTATTGGTAATTACTCGAAATAATTATTGGCATAAAACCTTTCTTGGTGACGAGTAATGGGGAGAGGTTGATGGTATAAAACATTGTGAGAAACGGCTCCCTCTGAAGTGCCATAGTTTTCGAGAAAGAAGTAATTTTCCCTGAATTTGATTTTGAGACCTCAGATTTAGATTTTGAGGTCTCGAAATCAACTATCTAAACGCACACAACTTCGTCTGACAAGGGTGTTTTTTTCTTTCATTAATATCTCGCAAGTTCGATGACCGATTGAGCTCAAATTTTCACAGGTTTGTTTTTTTACGCTTATGTTGAGATACACCAACTGTGAAGGCTAGTCTTTGACAATTACCAATAGTGTCCGCTGCCTTTAATACTCAAACAGGATAGTATATACAGCAAAACTTACTCTCAAGTGGGAGAAAAGGCTCAAAGAAGGTAGTATGAATTCTGTCTGCTTAGTTCTATAAGCTTATTAGTGGAACTTTTATGAGTTTCATGAAAGTGCTTTGGCTTACTTTGGAGCTCCTGGTAAAGGGAGTTAATTGATCAAGAGAGGTCTTCAAAGAATTATTTTAGGGCAATAAAAAACATTCATTTTTCTAAGTTAAAAATGTACCGGTTCATTTTGATTATTTGTTTTTAAATTTATTTGCATGTTTCATTTGATGAGCTTTTGTTTATTATGGGGGAAAAATGGCGATTATACTTTGGCTCGGTCAAATTTGTTATCTTCAAAAAGCGATTTTTGATACTGGGCTTCAAACAGGACAACTTGTTGAGCCAGATCCGAAGCAATAGCCATGGTTTTGAAAATGGCTTTGTGTTTCAGAAAGGGAACTGGTTAGTATTGACAGTCTTACCTAGTATAGCCACACCTTGAAACACTGCATTGTCTTTGTACCATGTGATATTCGCTTGCGGCTTGCTGAACGGTGGCCGGCAGCTTAGCGTCGCACGATCATCCTCAACGACCTCTGTGTCAGATGGGTTCTGGGTAAAAACCCAATCCATACCTAGAATGACAAACAACAAGAAGGGTTTCATATATTTTAAACAAAACACCGTCTTGAAGTGCTATTAATAATTAAAGGCAGCAAAACTATTGAAAAAATAAAAGACTCATTTATTTACAAAAGCACCATTTATAGTTTACAAGGTGCTGTAGCACAATTTGCAGCCAACCAAACCAGAAACTCTAGGGCAATTCTTGAAAATATGCACACTGGATTCTTTCACATGCATTACACAATACACAGGATCTACGGCTATTTGAAGGACAAAGCAATAATTTAGGTATCTAGTTTAAGGACACAAGTGTCAAGACTGGGACTCGAACCCACACTCTTCTGATCGAAAACACCAGAGCTCAAGTTTGGTGCATTTGATTGCTCAGCAACAACAAACATACAGCAATATGATTAATGAAGGAAAAAATAAAGAAAAAAAACCTCCAAACACTACTAAAGCACCTCTTCCTTTATATGCCAGAAACACTAATTTCACACAATGAACAGTCTAAAAATACTCGTCATTGACCTTTCGTGCCAGAAATTAAAAACCCAAGATCTTGAACAACTAAGACATCAAGCCTCTTCCCACAGGAAACTTCATCTCGGCTGTCGCTGGGGCGTTTGGAAGACGAATACCAAAGATAGGTCACCTTAGCCAAGAGACCTTTGGCTTAAAGAAACCGTCCCGACCTTATCTCGATCCAAACCTTGGGTACAAGGACGTGAATTAATCGGTAGAACAAAAAGCATTGTTTTACGGCCTTCTTCCCCGGGGATGGGTTAAAATAAACCTGTTATTCGTGCGGGCAGTTCTTTAAATGCCTCACCATGTGTCTCTGGTTTAGAGAATGGGAAGGGATAGGCCCATGAGTAGGGTTCTTTCCATGAGATGAATCCTGTTTCTGTTTCCTTTTGCTACCGAATTGATTTTGGAAAAGGTCAGCTCAGGGTAGAAACATTTAAAGAGGGGAGGGGTGAAGGGCGGATAAAGATGAATTGAATTTGTGTTTAAATTTTGTTCAGATTCTTGTGGAAGTTTTCTAAAGGGTATAGCTGGAAGCACTTTTGAGTGGTTACTGTGTATTTATGGGTGATTTTCAGCTGCATTGGTGATGATAGTGATGAAGCTTGGCAATTTCGGCAATGATGAAGGTTAACCTTTAACAAGTTTGAAATAATAATAAGTAATAGTTAGTTTTATTGAGCACCTCTCGCTGAAGACATTGTGTTTTTCACCGAACAAATCGGTACATGGTACAATGTTAATGATTAAATTCCATCCAAATTCTGAGAAAATTGCTATCAATAATCAACAATCAAAGAGGCACCCAAGAGAAATGTTTTCATCATCCTAACCAAGGACAACGGACGACGGGGAAGCATTCCCGCCCATCCGAACCATCTGATTCTGATGGGTCTCCTAGCTGCATTCAACAAAAAACCACATCAACAACGAAATAGAACTCCTGCAAAAAAGTAGTCACTTAGGAAATTAATTCAGACAGGCCAATCAGAGCGTCTACAGGAAAGCCAGGTCAAGAGACACCGATAAAAGGTCAATCAGTTCACTAAAGTCTAAAACCGTCCAGAGGTATTTGGACAAGCTTTGCTTTCAAATTTCTGTTTATTTTCTTTGACTCTCTTCGCTAATTTCTGCGGCATGTTTATGAGCGGACTTTTTGAGAATCAGCCTGGGTGAATCAAAGAGGAGTCTGTTGCCAATTGATAAAACTCATAACCCCACATGGACATTCCTTTTATTTTCAGATGAGTCATTGGGATTTTGACAGGCGTAACGGATGAAACAGGAATTGCTAAATGCCAATCAATATATAATCTTACGAACATAATTTATATTTTTGGTTATCACAGCAGGACACACAAATGTTTTCTGTGAAGGGTATTCATTTGTACACTTTGGTCTTTGTTTGTACGTTGAGTTATAAATGAGACAGTCGTAGGCAGAGCTTCCACCTGGGAAGGGCATGTCTTCCTGTGTATAAGTCACGTCAGTCTTTTGTCCGAACGTCAACTCATCTCATTTTGGATAATTGCCACTAGTATACTTGTAAACGCTCTCGGCATGCAGTCATCACGACTTATCGACACTTGAAAGTGACTTGGAACACATGTCCGCAATTATTTCTGAAGTGTAAAACAATCTGTTCCTGCTGGAGTTTTTTCACAGATCAAAGACATTTATGTCTAGCTCCGCAAGCGTGACATGTTCACCAAATGTACAACTGACATAACACCATGAATGGTTTCCTGTTGAAACGCTACCTCAACATTAGTCAGAACTTTATAGACAGTGATTGATTTAAACAATATTTTTTATTAAGTGTGTAAACAAACTGTTACTCACAATATGAGCAGACACTGGACACTATTGGTAATTGTCAAAAACCAGTCTTCTCACTTGGTGTATCTCAACATATACATAAAATAACAAACCTGTGAAAATTTGAGCTCAATCGATCGTCGGAAGTTGCGAGATAATAATGAAAGAAAAAACACCCTCGTCACACGAAGTTGCGTTCTTTCAGATGCTGGATTTCGAAACCTCAAATTCTAAATCTCTACTAAAAATATTTTCCTGTGCTTAGCAGGTTTGTGTGCTTACAGGCTTTATGACCTGCCGTCGATTTCACAAAACTCTTCCTAGGACTAACTTAGGATTAATCTTAGGACTTAGGACAAGTCCCAACCCTGCACTGTAGCATGCAGACCTTAAGATTAATCCTAAGTAAGGATGAGTTACTCGTTCTAACTCGAGATAAGGCGAGTCTTAACTCTTTGTGAAATCGACGGCAGGTCCTTTACAACAGCGTTCTAATCAGGATTAGGGTAAAGGGAACCAGACCATTATAACCATCTACTTACGTGCAGATATCAGAGCCACTGGATTGGTTGAGACTTGTCCCAGTCGACTGGTACCTGTACATACGTAGTTTCCCTCATACATATCAGCTACGTCAGCAAAGTACAGACTGCCGTCATTTCGGGCGTAACGCTCGGGTGTATCGATGAGATCATCGGGGTCGTCGAGCTTTCTCCAAGAGATCGAGGGCGCCGGGTCACCAAGGATCTGGCAGGAGAAAATGGCTGGTTCCCCGGCTGGGATGATTTGGTTTCGAGGCGCGATGCTGATGTATGGGTCTCCTGGATTGGCTGATGAAAAACAAACAAAGAAACAAGAAAAATCAATTAAATGGGGTTCCATTACGAGATTTTGAAAAATAGATGGCTATCTTAACTTCTAGGTTAAGTGTGATGTCACAATACAAATTACTATGGCAATACTGGACAACTCTTCATGAGATGAAAGTTAAGGTTAAGTAGAATCGAGCACTGGTAAGTTCCAATTGTTTAAAAACACATTTCCCAGTGACTGCTATTGCTGAGGTCTGCGCACAATGATTGGTCTTCATTTACCTCACTGAGGGCGCTGTTTGGGTCTTATGACATTATATGCAATGGGTCGATCAAAAAGTTGTCTTCAATTTCCTTGAACTCAAACTGGACCATCCCAACATGGTTTGAAAGATATCTGGCTTGGGTTTGAACAAAGAAATTGACTGGAGCGGGACCAAGGACCTTCGGATTAGCGTACCGATGCTCTATCAACTGAGCTGTCCAGCCCTGTTTTGCAGTCTCCCTACGTTAGCCTGTCATTGCGCATAGTTCATAAAGTATCATTATGTGGTACTCAAACCATGGCTAAAATTTATCACTTACGAAGAACTTCCAGGAACGAATAAGAGCTTCTCTGGACCTGTCCATTGAGCAGTGGGTTGCTCACCACGCATCGGTACGACCCCTCATGGCGCTTGCGTACATTATTAATCTGGAGTGTTTGCGACCACTTCAGGGAACCAGTCCCGCCGAATTGCTCCCCGTATGATAATTCATCTGTGACTGGTATCCCGTTTCTCTCCCAGATGATGGTTGGAAGCGGTCGGCTTTCACCCGAAACACATTGGAAGTAGGCGGGAGCCAGCTGTTTGTCGATCACAGTCTGGTTACCGGTGATCAGATCAACTGGGTTGAGAACTGGAGAAAAGAAAATAGGAAAAGTTTTGTTTTAAACTTGAGATTTAGATTTAAGTTAAAGCAGCTTCTCAATCAATATGGAATGGCCCTTTCTGCGCATTCAAATAATCATGTAGATTCATCGATTTGCCCGACCATTTTCTGGCAGGTCTGAAGATGGGGTTCAGACTATGAAGACTTTGTCTTATTTTAAACCACCATGTTGAAAATTGACTCAAGGTGTTTAAGGCCCAATCGAGTGATAAATGAAGGGCAAGGGTTAAAAAGAGAAGCCCTTTTTGAGGTATGGTGGCCACTATAGGAGTACAACGTGTGATTTGGGTGTAAACAGAACAAATTTACCCAAACCTAATAGTGCCGTAGTATTTTGTTGCATATCTCAAAAATGCTTAAGAGGGATGGAGCTTCTAATCTCTCTTTGGACACATTGACAATATCATCATCTTATAAGCACAATCTGGACAGCACAAGCACAGAGCAACAATGGTATTTGCAACCCACCCTCTCCAGGACAGCAGCAATGCTTGTAGAGTATTCACAAGATGTAAGGCGTAAGGTTTGTTGACTAGAGAGTATACGGAATAATACTCATTTGAAAACCAATGTTTTAGTTTCCCTTTAGTCTTTACTGACTATTGTATCCCAGAGCCCACCTGTGTATTGTCTGTGTTTGATCACCATTACCGACACCTGTCTATCATGTCAGACCAAATTAATTAACAACACAGGATTACGTACATTAAGAGCATTTCCTTGTTTGCCAATTATAGGAATTTACCTGTTTCATCACAGGTGTGTTCTGTCTCAGGCTAAAATTATAAAGAGTTGCTAATCCAGTTTTGTTTATAAACAGAAACAGTTAAAAACTTAAGGCAATAAGATTTACATTTGTTTGTGTGACTAGTGATATATATTTGTTTACAGTGAAATGCTTTGTTAAAAGTGACCGTTTTAATTTGAATGAGCCGAAAATTTGCTGAGCTAAAATGGGTTACCGGACAAGTAAAACCTCGAAATAACCCGCAGCACCACGGCAATTACTATGTACATTTTGCATGTGGTGCCCTTTGCAAATTTAAATTTTCTTTATAGAAGTGCCTCTTACCAGAGCGAAACTCAAGGCGCGAAAATACAATACTAAGTAAGCAAGTTTTCTGTCTGAAAGTTGAAGAAGGTGACCTGTATAATCCCTCGCCCCCTTCTTGAGGGGGAAATATCAGGTGACCTAGAGACATTTCCCGTTCTCCAGTTTCAGGACTTAATACCCCGATTTACTTCATTATCGGACAGGTGTGCCCGTTGTTTCACAAAACCCTTTCTTAAAAACTCTGACCTTGTTAACGTTTTAAACACAAACCAGACGCATGTCATTTAGTGGTCTAAGGACGGCTTAGTCCTTTACACCTTTCCCTTGTTTTGCAGGAGACAGGACTTTGGGCTAACCAAAGGATACTTCCGATTCAACCTTTTATAGAATTCACATGCAATCCACACAGGTGTGCGGGTTGAATCTCGGGATTGAATTTTTGAATCTTTGACCCTGTACGAGCTGTAACAGAAACCAGGCATGTTTGATGTTTTCGGCAGAAAATTAAAAGCTGGCCTTGAAACCACCAATACGCCCCATATTTTAGAAAGACTTCGATCAGATATGAACATTTTCAGCAATGCTTCCCCCTTCCAAATAGACCCCGCCATCACGCTACCATCTTAGATGTAAAACAATGATGCAACAACGGGAATCGCACTATGATGCCATGTGCATTTATGTTCAATTTTTTACCATATCCAAATGTCGTGCAAATAACCAAATAACTGGCTAGCTTTTACCAAACCAATAGACCCTTGTAGTGGGCGACATCACTGAGTTCAAACAATAGAAATGTGCATGTGTTTACGCACAGCTAGCAACTGTCAGCCAATGATAGGTCTTCATTAACCTCAGTGAGGGAGCTGTTTGGGTCTGATGACGTAATGTGCCGAAGGGGTCTATTGTATGTTTTTTGATTTCATAGTTAATCTGTTCTTCCAAAAAAAATCATTATTTAGCTCCACCTGGCCACTTAGATTAATTGTCTAACAATCTACTGACAGTTTTTTGTATGCAGCTCAAAGTATGTTGTAAATATTATTAGACCCAACTAATAATGCCAATTGCTTGGAACATCTGCAACGACACCCATTGGTTCAGAGAGCCTGACCCAAATTTCCTCAATTCAAAAATAATGGCAAATCTTAATCAGCTGATCAGAATTCACAAGAGACTGAAGTAAAGTATAACATAAAAAAAAAAACTTTCTTTGACAGGCTTTTGTAATTTGTTCCCTTTCTATAGATCTGATTCATACCTCTGACCTACATTTTATCCAAATCACCAGCTGTGCCTAAATATATATTTGTAGATTTTACAGTCACATGTTGCCGTCAATGATTTGTTACATCCGATCCCAAAATGTGCTCCACCAATATTTCCCCAGATGAAATTCTATTGATATGGTAAGCCAGCTGTTACTAGAATAAATCCCCGTCAAGGTGCCCATTATGTTCCAACCACTGACCCAGGAAGTGAATTTCGTTCCGACCGGCAGATGCTCCCATCTGTCGGTTCACCTGTGGGTCAACAGGTGAACCTCATGGCTAGTGAAGGGAACCAGTGATGGACACAAGGGGAGGGGGACCAGAGAGAGTAAAAGGGGGACAGAGCAAGGCTCAATTTGATAAAGCTGTTAAGCAGAAAATTCTGCTTAGCAAATTTCTTGGCTAACCAAGAAATGACTGAGGACCAGTCGCAGTAATCTGAATTCTCGCTTGTAACCTATTTTTGGTAAGCAACTGTTTTTTTGAGCTAAGCAAGTCTTAAGACTAGCCGTAAGTTTTTACTCGAGATAAGATTCGTCTTAACTCTTTGTGCAGTCTACCCTAGGGACTCCACTATAATTGTGCAAACTCTCAACTTGTCCATGTAACAAAAGTTGTTGCCTATTTAAGCAAAAGCGTTTTAATTCGGAAGGATGATTAACCCTTGTTTAATGAGGAAATAAAAACACAAATTAATTAATTTGCAAAGCGTCAATCCATGCCCTTTGCTGCTTTATTTTTTACCTTGCGTCAACACCTCACACCACATGCATGGACTAATAAGACATCCTGAAACTCAAGGTACACAAACGGCAAAACGTTTACCTGTAAATGTTTTGAGTGAAAACACAAGAGTTCAAATATGTCGTACATCGTATTGAGACAGCTACGCTCCGCTTCGCTTGGCCCAAGTTTTTTGTCTTTGTAAGATTTGTATCAACAGATGTAAATATTATTGTTTTTCAAACAACTATACAAAGGACTTCAAAATAGACTGTTAAATTAAGTAATGACGTCAAAAAGTTCGTGGGGAAACTTTATTTGGACGTGAGGGCTACAGACAGGTGGTTCGCCGAGACTTTCTTTCAGTAATCACAGATTCAGTACTTGTGGAGTCGACTCATGCTTTTGACAACACTTTTACTGGCAGGTTCTATCCCATTGGCTGGTAACCTGTTTCTGCTGAGCAAGTGCTTAGCATGTTTTCATGCTTACAAGTTTTCTGAAATTGGGCCCAGATGAACCTATGTAAAGAATTACAATGCAAATTGTTTTTCGCCAATAGAGTGGTGTTTTCTCCCTAAAAATAGAGCTAGCTCAGTCTGTATTAACATGCTAAATTGAGGTATCCCGCCAAAAAAGTTGTGCACTTGGGGCTTTGCCTATCTACACCACTTTCAAGTCAACTTTGATTAAATCTTCAAACTTTGAAGAACAAAGTACCAATGCATTGTCAACACTTGGCACCCAAACCGCCCCCCCCCCCTACCCAATTCGCACTCCAGGCTTAACTTTCCTCTAATTATCCACTTTCAAGTCGACTATAATAATTACCTCTTTACTTTGAAACCTTTTGTCATCGGACCCCTACTCTGAAACTGTGTCATAAAATTAAACGTGTCCCAGCTGAGGAAAATTTAATAAAAAAAATATTTGCCCGTGGCAATGTGAACGAGAGGAAATTTCTTCATATTGTCCAGCTGTACGGAGCTGCCGTGAAAATGCGAGTTGCACTGAGAGTAGTGCATCGAGTTACACAGCGGTAAACAATAAGTTGGATAGTTTCAATGTAAACAGCTAATTTTTATCAGGTTTTTCTGGTAAAAAATTGTCGGCTTTGGAAAATTCAACAGTGGCCAACAGCCAAAAGGGAAAACTTTGTTACATTTTTGCAGCTGTCTATTTAAAATATTGTTACTGCAAGTTTGTACGACCACATTTATGTGTGGAATTGAATGTTATGTAAAAAAAAAAATGCATAGATGGTTGGACCATGCCTTTGCAAAATCGGCAACAGATATTTTACAATGTTGCTTGCAGAAAGTTCTTTTCAAACTGCCTAGATACCCTTTTCCTCCATGATACAAACAATGTTACGCATACTCTTTTTACTCTCAATTTACAGCCAATTTGTTTAGGAAATAAATATTAGGTTGAATCGAGTACTCATTTAAGATAGTTTGTTGGTAATTTGTATAGGAAATAAACGTTAGGCAGAATCGAATACTCATTTAAGATAGAGTATCAGTAATTTGCAAAGGAAATAAATGTTGATTTGAATTGCACTTCCCGAGGTAACTTGTCTGTGGGGTCGACATGTTACCAGTATCATTTGTAAGTTCAATGACATCATACTTTGACTAAGACTATTTATTTTTAGTGTGTGTCAGAAGAAGTACAAATAACAAGTTCGATTTAAAACTTAGCATGGTGGAAGTATAACTAAGATAGGTTTGCGGTAACACCATGTGAAAATCTTTTATGAGTAACGTTGGTTCTGAAAAGAACCGGTGCTAAAGATTCAACGTTTGATCAGTATGCTCTGATCATCTTCAGGAGAATGAAACAAAAATGACATCATATCTTGATTGGCAGCACATTATGCTTACACACCACTCTCGTTACAGTTTGCAAATTTTCCACAGTCCTTTTAAAATAATCATTGCAAGTGACTGGTCTGACTTAAGAAATTTGACCACAACAATGAAGTTTACTGAAGAATCGCATACAACCATAGAGCAAGGAACAGCTGGTCTATAAGTAAGTTATATAAAGTGATGAATTACTATTGTTTATCATAATATTTCTGGTAAAGAAACCAAGGATGCATCAGAAGTGAACTTAATCACTGCCGCTACATGTAGCAAGGCCTGTGGAAACCTGTAAACAAGGGTGCCTGCTGTGTGACCCATAAACAAATGACTTATAGCCTAATGCATCTTTTGAACCCTACCCTGAGTATCGCTTGTTGACTCCTCGTACTTTTCTGTTCTCTCAATTTGACCATTTTATTTAAAGATGTTGATATGTCACAACGGGGTCACTTTTACGACGGGAAGGTATCTGTCTGAGTTTTGTCTGGGGTTTTCATCAAACCTGATGATCCAGTGATAGTAAATGTTGGCACGAATTCAACACTTTATTTGCGGGCATGACGAATAACAACACACTGAGGAATTTACATCTGGGGGGAAGACACGGGACGAGACTTTACAACCAAAAGTCTGACAAAATTACCATCATCTTTAGAAACTAGTGACCTAAAGAGCCATGAACTGAAGAAATAACACACAAACTAATCGAGCAGACATTCAGATGCGTAAACAGCGCGGGTGAGAGAGTTTGAGAAACGAGTGATGATATACGACGCAGACCCGTGTTAATTGTGGTATCCTCACTGTCTTGGCATTCGCAGATTGAACAATCCGAAGAGACCGTTGACGTTGGGTGGTCTCGGGAAGGAAATATCTCATTGCTCGACTTTGCTGGAGGGTAATCAATGATTACTCTTGGAACATTTAGAATCTGAACCAAAACGCTTTTCAAACTGGTGTCTCTTATCTTTGGGGAATACAGTCCAGGGGAAGCCCGCCCCACTGTTATTCCAGCGCACTTTCATACAGTCCCCGCCATTCAATGAGGTTCCGGTTGCTCGTTTGAAGGATACACCGGGGTTTTAATGCTTACCCCTACTCAAGAGCAAGGGTGGCTATTCCCATTTGCCAGGGGTAGATCAGGGTTAAAGTGATCATAGTGTGAAATAGTCGGCTGTTCCTCCCCGAGGGCATCCCCGGGGAATAATATAATAGTGTGGAAGGGTCTGAAGATGCAGTAAGGGGGGGGGGGGGGTCTTATATTCTACACTTGCTGGAAAGTGTACATGTAAATCACATGGCTGAGTCAACAGGGCACAGATGATTGTGTGTATGGCTGGATTAAAGAATTCATGGAACAGAGTTCTGCTGTGAATCAGAATGGACTATTTCTGGTAATTGTTAACAAACAGTTAATTGAAACAAAATACATGGATGGAAGACTTCTACTGTGGTCTAAAAATGCAATTGCAGTGCCGAGATTTTGAATCATACCATAAAAGAAAGCTCTTTGCAGAGATGTTGAAGGTTACCCATTTTGGATTATAACCTACATCAGGTACCACAAACTTTTTGTGCATGCTGACTTGTTCCCTGACGCGGAACAATTACCCTTCTCTTTTGAGGCCCAGCTTTGATCAATAAATAAAATGAAAAAATAAAACATTCTTTCTAAAAAGTATTGTAGGCATGGTAGGTACATGTATGAAAAAAGAAGTACTAAAAACGTAATTGACATTTGACATTGACATTTTGTCTGAATACGATTGGAAACGGGCGAGTCAATGAAATAATCTGTCAAAAATACAAAACCCCACACATGACTTAAATTTCAATGAAGACAAACTTTCAACTAAAAGAAATTCTGAAATTAGATTATTTCAGAGAATTTAGGAAAAGAATCACGTAAACCTTTCCGTAACAAATTGCAAGAGTCCCTGTAGAGGGTAACCATAAGGATCCATTTTCATGTTTTGAGTGATAGAAACATCTGCGAGTCCCAAAAGGCTTCCAATGAATTCCTCTGACGATGATTGGCACCTAGAGGAAGTATCTTTTAACCCACGTCGATCCAGCCAAGAGTCGCTAAAAGCTTGCTGGCCCCCTTTTTGCCCCCCTTTCCCAGGGTTTCTCTCTCACTCACCCATAAAGCCCCCCCATGAGGGTGGTAGAACGGTATCTCAAAGATCAATTTTTCTGTTCTTGATAAAAATATTTATTGAGACGTCGCTATGTCTTCCATGTCTTTCAGTGAGGGATTATGTTTTAAGTGATACACTGGGTCCCTGTAGCAATTTATTAAAGCAGATCATCATTCTTTTGAAAAGGGTATTTTCATTTTTTTATTGGACAATCTTTGCTTTTTCTAAAGATACTTTCCGAAGGCCGCAGCAACAAATCTAATACAGACACTTGTCTTTCATCCTCCAGGCACACATAATGTCTCTAAGGACAATCCGCTGCATGGACAAGATTATCTTCTGAACCTCTGGGCAAAGCAAAGCAATACAAGTTTGCGTAATTTCTAACTCAATATAAAAGTCAAGGTTAACAGAAATACTGCCCCACTTTTAGAGACCGTAGCGGCCAGAAGCGGCTAATTCTACCAAAATGCTTAATGGTTGCAAAATCTGACCTAGTTCTACTCAGGTCAAGTAAAGATCACATCCTAGGGTGCGTTTTCGCTGCCGTAACCAACAACTGTTTCAGTTGAACTTGCCATTGGTTGATCACTGGCTTATTGCCTAAAACAGTTGATTATGATCGCCAAAGCGCAGTCCTAAATTGACACTACTTTTCAAAATTTTCACATTTCTGTGTTTTTAAAACAAAACCAAATTTTCAGTTCATATTATTTTTTCAGACACTTTTCAAGTTTTTTTTTTACATTATTATATAAATTTGGCATTATTGTGAAAAAGAAACTGTGGATGAAACTTATATCTTAATGACAGGAGAATTTTTCCACAGAATGCATTGCCACTATGCAAGGTTTAAAATCCAAAAATAATTCAAGTCTCTAACCCTGATGATTTGTGGGGAACAAGATTGCGCAAAATAAACTGTAAACCGGGGAAATAATGACAACCGCAAAAAAACACAAAAAATACTATTACACTGACAAGACCTTGAACCTAATCCAGATCTGAAAAAGAACACACTAAAATAAAAACAAAACCTTGCATGTAGGTCAGAAATATGAGAACCTTAAACCTAATATACCCAAGAGCCCTTTGTATTAACCAACCGCATCCGTCGGCAACAAAATGAAGAGTTACACGCCCCTCTTTAAAGAACTGGGCTTCGCCCCGCCCCTGCCTTTCCTCCCCCTTCTTTACCCTACCCTTCCCGTTTTGCGACACAAGAGAAACTTCCGCCATTTTCCTCCATGCCTAGTTACGTCCATAATTAGGCTGTATTAAATGATACGGTTTAGTGATGGCCGCAATCAGGCCGTGCAGTCAATGCTGGGGGGAGGAAGTCTGATAACCCGATTTTTTCTTTTCTTTTCTTTTTCTCTCTCGATGCTTTGGATGGCCTCGGGGGCTTTGTATAAAAATACGTGCGAGAACGTTTCTACATTTCATTCTATTTACAGATAACTTCAAGATGTTCCAAGTCTGTTCACATGACCAGCTTACTCCCAGGTTCCAGATGTGTAAAAGCACAGTGGGTTAGTACTGCTAAGCAGGAAACTGTTGAGCCACAAAATCTTGCCCTGAGCACACTAATGTTAAACAAAAGTGTTCATGATCTAAAGAGTTTTAAAGTTTGCTCATCAGAAAGATTGGTTTATTTTTAGGAAACTTTCTGCAGAATCGGGGAGAGTTGGTATCTCTGCATGCAAAATCCTCCAAATGTATTTGTTGTTCAATCAGCAAAATTGTTCCTGTGTTAATTTGAGAGATAAAACTTACTCCGAAAGGAAAGCTTGAAAACTTACAGGCAAAATACAACATGGCCGCCAGGCTTTCTCTCTGCTCCAAGAGACCTCCAGAAACAACAAGGCTGGCCGTGCAGGAATACGTCCCCTCGTCTCCCGTCTGCGTCGATACCAACTGAAGGGTCCCGTTAGGAAAGATGGTCACTCTCCCGCCGGCACTGAGCGGGGTGCTGTTATGTTTCCATTGGACTGAGATCGTACCACGGTTTTGGGTATCGGCCGCCATGCAGTCAAAGTAAACTGGCTGTCCCTGGGCAACAACTTTGTCATACGGCTCCTCTCGAAATTCTGTAATAATAATAAAAAAAAACAAGGATTTAAAACAATCTAAAAGATCAGAGAAAAGCCAGCTTCAACTTTGATTATATAAAGACCGGTTCAATGCGAAGCAAGGCAAGTGCTACGAACAATATCTAGTGCGCCACTTTCTAATTCTTTTTATGTTCTTGCCTTCGTGTCGAATTGTTCAAATGGAGAGAGTTTATGAAAGGTTGAGATAAGACTAGTAGTGTAGATTGAGGCCAACAAGATCTCAAAGTTCAAAGGTCCCATCAAATGCAAGACAAACATGTTTGCAAATAATGCATTTAGGGATTTATTATATGTTTTGCCCACTTTTTTGCTTGTAATCTTTTCCAAAGGCCTAAATTTCCCAGCAGGGACCTATTTTTTGGCTTACTTTACAGTAATTATGTCAAGTGCATTATTACACAGGTATGCAGGGATTTTTTGTTTGGGTGCATTCGAACGCCACTCTATTAGGCACTCTTTCCTAAACACAGCTAGCGCAGAAATTCAAAGCGTGCCCTGTAAGCCAGCAATGGTGGTCCCAAGCACTGAATCCAGCAATGAAATGTGGCTCAGATTGCATCGCATTCGCTTGCAAACCCTCATAATTGAAAACTCAGCATACATGTATCTTTCATTCAAATACTTTGAGACCCCCGTACAAAGGTATAAAAGTACTTTATATGAACCAAGCTTTCATTCTATAATTATTGGTTCCCACCTTAAAAAAAAGTTTTCACACTTTTCGTAAAAGTCAGAGTTAAGCCCTCCAAACGAAAAGTCATCGTGGATAAGGGCAAACGTCAATATCGCTGACAGTTGCAAAGCGCAATATACTTTTAACAACACCCTCATGAGGAAACACATTAACACGTGTAATTTCCTGCTCTCCATTGACAATACTCATTGAAAATTAATTACGTTTATTCTTCAACGAGAAGCCAAACCTTTCCCCCGCTAATAATAGCTAGGAACCTGTGCAGGCAGGACGAATGTTCTTAACGTATTGACAGTTGAAACATCACGGGCAATTTTAACTAACACCTCGGAAGGGAAAAGTTTCAACACCTGACGTGCTGCATCCCTGATGATAAATATGCACCGGGTTCCCCCAGTGCAAGCCAGGGGCTAGAAGTGACAAATTAAGGTATGGGGGGAACAACATGGTTCATGACAAAACCTGGGGACAATTTCATGTTCGGTAAGTTTACCGAAATAGGTAGAAAAAGCTAATCTGGAGGTCGTTGGTTCAAATCCCACTCTTGTAAAAAAATTCTTTGTTCAACCCCAAATCATTAAAACTCACCCTTTTATTTGAAATTTGACAAATTTCATAAAAGGTCAGTGTTTGTCAAAACAGGTATTGACCCCTAGCACTTGGCGACTGTGTCACACTCACCATTTTAGTGGTCAATAGGTTTACATGTAAATGCTGATCGCCTAAATTGCGCACTTCACTGAATAACGCACAAAGTGACATTGCCCACCAAAAAGGCACATCCAAGATTATTCTGATGATGTCGTCAGGTGAAATGGGTCAATAGGGGGTATGTTTTACATCAGGAAGTTATTGTGACAACCAAGGTCATAAAGGGTGTGATAGTCGCCACTGAATGTGTTTACGATAAACAGCTAAATATGAAATTCATATTCAAAGGAAATATGATAAATTAGCAGATTAAAGAGGGAAAGTGAGTTCATCATGACTTTCCAGTGCCAGCTGTTCAGGATTTTGTTTTGGTGTGTTTTTGTACCTTCTGTGAGGTCAGCTTTTACCTAAACTAGTGCCTCCAAAAAATCACCCATTTTGCCTGATACAATACGAAGTATGCTTGAGTGGGAGAGTGCAACCAAAAATGAAAGCATTAATTTCTTTCTTTCTGTTTTGCGTTCGCCCTTGAATCACCGATTCTAAATTGACATTTTAGGTTACGTGACATAAAGCATTATGGTCTCCCAAACCCTTTAGGATATGGTGAACATAACAGATAGGGGGAGACAGGAGTTCATGTTAATACTCAAATTTCCACATGTTAAACTCTCTTAACTTTCAAAGCAAAAAAAAAAAATGTGATTTTTATTTAAGCACCCAAGCTCGGAAGTACCGTAATCCGAGATGTTTCGAATTGATTGAGTTTTAAAACCAAATTCTGCCTATGACAAGTTTTTTTTATGGTGATAGGAAACACAGCATCCTTGTTGTAATTAACAAGGGGTTCTAGGTGGGTCATGAGGTGCCGGGACGTGTGCCTTCTTATTTTAAGAGGGGGGTAAAGAGCGCCCTCATGTGATTAAATTCTACAAAATTAATTTGCATCTGGGATAAAGAAATACTGCTTAAAAGTGCTAAGCAGAAATGAGCAGGATACCAGTCACAAATTGTACAAGTGTAATGGGTATTTGCCTGGTAACCTTAATTATTTATTCTGGTAAGCAAAATTTGGTTGCACTTTTTTGCTTTAAAGCAGCTCTATAAAATTGGTCCCCGGCTTTGAGTCCGCGGTCCAGTGTTAACTCCGAGCCATGTTAGCATTGCAAATTCGTAAGCTGCACAAGTTCATGTCAATCAACCTTGCTGGCTGTCAGGGCTAGATCCACATTCAACTGACCATCTCATTCAGAGAGTCTTACTGGAGATAATAAAGGCTTTTAAAAATGACAAAAGGTGCCCATTGGGATAAACTAAGGAGGTCAGACCAAATCCATTCGGCAGACTTTGCCGGCGACAGTCCTTGGTGACCCTCTTAGCATGTCAGTTGTCATTGAGGCTGACCGAGTAAGGAGTTGGATTGTGTGATGGGATACATCCTATTAATGGAAAGTCAAAATATTTGAGAGAATCTTCGTGCATTTAAGACAACAGACCTTCATTTTTAAGCCTATGCAACTTCTTAACTTTGCTTGAGGAGAGCGAGAAATAGCACTTCAGTTATAAACTACTGGTTCTTATCGGAACCCCCCCCCAAAAAAAAAAGTTCATTTGGTTACTTTAAACATGTAATGAAAGGACTGTCTTACCGATTTCTGCTCCTATGTGTACAATGAAGAGGCCCAAGAATAGAGCCCTGAGGAACCAATGATGTAGCAGTTCCATGGTTTTTAGCTACCCTGACGTCAACTTATATCACGCTTCTGTTATCTCTGAAACTGAAATTAACAAAACTTGACAAGTTATATAAATATCAAATAGTATACCACAAAGGACTGCTAGGTAATGATTTGGGGTTGAACAGAGAACAAATGACTATATCGGAATTTGAACCAACAACCTCCCGTTTAAGACGCCAGTGATTGTTTACTTAGCTTTTAAAACTTTGCTACACAGCAGTTAATGGTTGTATGGCTTCTTACTGGCAAACAAAGATATTGACGAAATAGGGAGACTGCCAACAGAGGGCTAGATAGCTCAGTTGCTAGAGCGACGGCAAGTTTAACTGCTCTGGTTTTCAAATTTTCCTTGTTCAACCTCAAATCAAAAGTCTGAAAAATATGATCCCTGTTTTTTTTTTAGTTAATTCATGTTTATGGAGCCTCTCACAGGTGAGTAATGAGTAACAAATGGAACAGATCATCGCTGTTTGGCTACAGAGGTGGGTGGAGTTGACACCAGAAGGTCTGTATATTGACCTCAGCGAGAGACATAAAGGCCTGAGCGAGAGACAAAGGTGGAGTAGCTAGACTGTAGACTCATCCATCATTACTGTAGGGTCAAACTATAGCTCATTGCAAAACCTTAGAACGCCTACTACTTTTACTTTAAAGGGATTGCTCTTAGCAAATTTCGGCTGATGATTCCACCCCCCCAAAAATGAAGAGAAAACCATGACTTTAAAACAATGATTTTAAAGAGATGGCTCTCAGCAAACTTTGGTTGATAATTTCACCAAAACAATCAAGAGAAAACCCTATTTATAATGCTCCAGATTGCACAATAAGTTTTGTTTAACCATGATTCACACCGAGTAGAAAATATTCCCAAAACCCTGTTTCAATTTAGTAAATGTTTGTTCAAACATCCACAAATTTGGTTTCAGAATGCCCAAGAGTGTTTTTTTCCCCACAAAATTAGTCAATGAAAACAGTGGTCTACATTGATGACTACTGCGTACTACATAGTATGCACAATGAATGGTACCAACTCAACATTGTATTACTTCCGTGACCAACCATGCTGTATGATGTATGCATAAATTGAAATGCGATCGCCATCTGTTCCTCATGCATAATTTATCAACAAGTCAACTGACTATAAAATACATTCCAAATGCAGGCATTGAAATAAACCACATTACCACCAACGTTGTCGTGGTGCCCTGTGTTTTTGATGAAGTGTCCTAGCTTACAAGGTTCCAATACAAACTTACATCCCAGGTCGAAATTCCAGTTGAACCTAGTTAAACTGGGTTTAACTGGAACTAGTTGAAACCAGTTGATAAACTAGTTAAACACAGTTAAAACCAGTTGGTTTAATATGGAATATGGACAGAGACCAACTGGTTTATAATTTCAACCTAGTTGAACACAGTTAAACCTAGTCCAAACCAGTTGGTTAATATGGAAAATGGACGAGTTTGATCACTATCCAGTTGAACCAGTTGACCCCAGTTAACTAGGTTCAACTGGAATTTTGACCTGGGATGCGCCCCTAACTAGAGGAAAATGGTTGAGCCCCCTTCAAGAGCAAAGTTCAAGAAATACTAATTGGACCCTGTAGGATTACAGTGATCAATATTGGCGAGTGGAGCTCAACAGCATGAGTACTATTGTGTTTTTTTATAGCATTGAAAGCATTGGTCAGTGGCTCGCACTGATTTTTTGTTGCATCAAAAGAGTCGCTTACTAAAATGGCGTACAGTGCGTACTCGCACATCTCGGGCTTGCAGCGTTATCAACTCTTTGATTCTAACTACCTTTATTCTAACCAATCTAATCAGAGATGAACTACTCACCAAAGTTTGAGGTTCAAGACAAAAACCAGTACTGAGGTTCTATGCTGACTCTGATGAAATTCCTGATATACGTAGCTTCATGTTTAACTCACCATCCAGTAAGAGCAACAAGTCACTGTAAAAACGAAACAAATTATACAACATTCTTTACTTAGTGCATTTTCACTTTCGATCATCTTGAACCCACCACTGACCAATCAGGTCAACTCATCATTATATTATCTTGAATATATGCATTAGACAGATTTAACATACTTAGATCCAACCCACTTCTGTCCAATCTAGCTTAAACCGCATACATCACATCATTTGCATAAATGAATATTAATTGATGAATATAGTCAGCTGAGATAAAGTGACGTTAGAGTGCTGTCTATAATTTTGTTGAGCCAGTAAAATAAACGAGAAGGTTGTTATCTCAAAACTCACTCGGTTTTAGATTTGAAAGAAGAAAAAACACCATTAGACTTAGAAGCTGTTCCGCCTATCGTATCATTTCTCGTAAACTGAATTACACATTGTAAATTACTTAATCTGAAATGGCCAAGTGGGCTGATGAAGAATATCCAGTTTGAATGAATTCAAACTATCTGAGTCACAAATCGAGCTGAAAATATCTCAGCCTCAGGAAGACTGCACATTCCAAAGGAGTTGAGTTTGTTTTTGTTTTTTTTTACAAAAAGATGCACAGTTTTTGTAAAGATTTGCAATAAATTATTTTACTACAATTTGCTTGCTTACTTACAAAAATTTGACTAAAAGAAATAACAAGGATGAAATGAGATTTCTACGATTTGCTGAGCACAAATCTGCTTAGCAGCTTTATGAAACTGGGGCAGCAAGACCAGGGTCCAATTTCATATGTCTGCTTACCGCCAGAACTTTGCACTTGCTTTGCAACTGGTTTCCTGCAAATATTTGCTTAAATTTGAAACCCACAGTTCTTTTCAGAACCACCCCAACTCATTTAGAGATTATCATTACATGGTGTTACTGCAAACCTCTCAACAGGGGCCGATCGTATTTCCACCATGCAACATTTCAAATCCTACTTAGCAGAAAATTGTAACAGCAATATTGTCTGTAAAGTAGCTCCATGAAATTTGGACCAGATGTTCAGTTTCCCGTTTCAAATCAGAAATATTTCTTGGGATGATCTTTTTTAAATTGAAAGAGCTCTCGAAAAAGAAACAAAATTGACAACTCCAAAATCACAAACTTACCAGGGGTTGTAAGCGCAACTAGTTCCCTTGAAAGACGTATCCTGCTAATAATACGTCACAGACTGGTCTGAAGCTACAAGATAAAAACAAAACACGGAAGAAAAGAGTAATTACTTAAGGATTACAAGTGGCTAAGTCAGTGTAACTTACACTCATGTACTTCATACATGCCCACTTGTGTTTCCTTAAAAACCTACAATGTTCAGTGTATCCCATCTACACTATCAGTGTTGACCTGTGTTCTTTTAAATAGCTATTATCACAAGGCCACTCCGTCACTGTCAAATATCTTCAACTCCGAGATCCATCACCAAACCCCTGCAAGATTCCTTAGCGTGGTTTGGATAAATACTTACATTTAATAATACCCTCTCTCTCAACAGCAAAAATGTAACTTTATACACCGGTACAAACTAATCACATCGTCAAAAACTCCAATTCGCAAAACATTTGTTGAAGTGTCTTTAGTGTCCGTAAGCTCAATGTTGATTTTGAAACACCCTCTCGATTATTCACCCAACAAGTTTTTTTTTCAGCAACGTCATTCACATTTGGGTCAACCCTCCTACTAACCCAATCACCGCCCCTCAACACAGGTCTTTCATCTTGGACCTTGCCTAATCTCCCGTCCACGTCTAGGAGTAGGGGGGAAGGCCAGGGGAAGATACAACCCCAGGGGCTCTCTAGATATAGCCTGCAGTCTAGCCCAATTAGCATCATATCACATGGGGTTTCCAGCACCCCTTAGCAAAGTGTATATTGTACACAAGGACTTGGCCTGGATTTACTTGGCAGCTTTTGATCCCATTTTAAGAACATTTAATACAGTAACCTGTTCCAGGTTTGATATCCCTAACCTCAGACAAAGTTTGTCGAGCCTTGAGAGTGTTTGAGATTGAAGCTTGAGAGTGTTTGAGATTTAAGCTTCACCTTAATCTAGTTCTTTCATTGATGAAGGATGAAGGTTTGACACTTCCTTAAAGAAGAGCTCCAATGTCAAATCTAGTATTTTTAAAACTATGTTGTGATGGATAGAATCCTTATTTCCCAAAATTGTTTTTACAATTTATTTATTTATTTATTTTTTATTTTGTTTTGGTATTTTTGTGTGTGTAAAGACGATGTGACCTCTAACGTCACTCGAAAACCATAACATGATTCGCGCGCATACTGCCGAACAAAACCTTTGTGTTTTGGCAGCCAGCTAGAAAGTGTAAGCAATCTTACCATGACTACACGTCTTTTTGCCCGGTGAAAAGATATAGACAGCCCTGGTGGCGGGATGCATGACTATTGTACATCTGTCTACAGTCGATCCTATGACGATTAACCGCCAATAGTGTCTGTTTGCATGCGTGAATTTACTTAGCATTAATTAATGGGAATGGCTAATTGAGTTCTACCTAAATCAAAGTATAGATACTCAACTATTACAAAACTTTATTAATCACTCGTCACATCTTCTGTTTTGAGCTCGTAGATGTGTAGTCGAACATGCACATTGACATCATTACATAAATAGACAGAAACATGACTAATTGTTAAGTGTCGATGTTACAATTACACAATATCTTTCAGGCGGAAACATCAATTTTGACCCAAACGGTGTGATGCAAAATGATACTTTGTTTTCGTTCACTAAACTTAAGCATCACATAGAATCGGCATCAATGTATGTCCCGCAGTTTCGCTAAATAGTCTGTCCCACACGCAGCAGAAGCACCCAGTGTTGAAGTCATTGTGTGGACAATACTTTGTTCTGTAGGCCTACACCTTAAGGAAAAGCTTTCTTCTCAACAACGTAAATAACACTGTGTGGACGTATGTAAGTCCACACAGCGTTTCAACTTCCCGCATTAAGTGGACTTATTTTGCAGTCACTTTGTGGGCATTTCTTTGTTCTGCACTTAAGGAAAATCCTATTCTTCAAAACTGTACATAAAACTGTGTGGAGGTGTGTGAGTCCACACGTGTTTCAAGTCTTAACAATATGTGGACTGCTTTTGTTTATGGGCCAATTTCAGTAAGTTGTTTTAAGCAGCAAATATTGCTCAGCATTTTTCTCTGCTGAGCAAAAATTGAGTGGGGCACCAGTCACAACAATGTAAACGTTTAATAATGGCTGGTGACCTATTTCTGTTAATCACAACATTTCTTGGCTTAGCAATTTTGTGTGTGCTTAGCTTACAGGCTTTATGAAATTGAGCCCTGGTCCACAACTTCATAAGAAGCATTATCCCAACCCTGTCCTGTATGCTTTGTTTTAAAAGGGCAGGCATTTTCTCCTAAGTAAAGGGCAACCTTTAGAAGAAAAAAATTCCATTTCTACTGAAGCTTGTCAAGGGCACCAAGGCAATGAGCAGGGGGCAAAGAGATAATCGCCTTCAGTGCCTCCACAAAGTTTCAGGCCTGCCACGCAACTCATGCGCCCCTGGCTTATTCCATCGAGCCATTCACACCCTAGCTGTTCTTTCTAGCGGAACAGACTGTGGGTCAACAGTGTTCAGGGAGGGTGTAAAGGAACAAAACTGGGCGTTAGTGATAACACTCCCCCCAACCTGTCCTTATAACAAGTTTGGATGATACAGAAATTGACTCTATCAGTAAGACACGATGTCGCGTGTAGAAGAAAAGGTTAATATCATAATGTATGCATGTAAGTCTGAGTGTTCACAATGTGGGGGTGGATTAACAACTGATGGAGGTTTATTTTGGAGTGTGTATTTCTTTTTTTTTGCGGGGAAAAAGAACGGGATAGGGAGAGTAACTGTGAAACTGTGATGAGTCAGAACCCAGTGTTGTCGAAGAATATTGTTATGGTAAATTTCTGCGACACTCGTAGGATTTTAATTTATAATGGGAGATTTTGAATTTCAATTCAATTCAATTTGAAATATTTGTTTTTCCAGTGAATGAAAATGACACTTTGTCCCTGAGCCACTTCTGCATGACCCACAATTTTTTTTTTTTTAAATTGATTTTTATACGCCGCGGGTGTGGGGGGGGGGGTAGACAGTTAAGTACAGCAACATTTTCAAACCTTTCAACATTTTTGCTGTTGCCAACTTGGCAAAATTGGGAAATTGGTGAGCTCCCTTCACAATCTAAGCAAACAAACAAACAAACAAACAAACAAACATAGTTTTCTTGGACTAAAAATGGCTTCTTTAAGTCTTATACAGTCAAGCACATTGAGGGGGAAACCCAATCAGTGACAGACATTCAACTGTCGTCCCCATTTTGCAATGACTCAATCTCAGCTCCATTGGAAAATGTATCCTAGAAGCACAGATGCTTAAAGGGTGTGTTCCCTGTTGGTAATTACACAAATTTTCTTCTGAAAATTTTCTTTGTGAATTTCCCCCCCTGGCACAAAAGTTTGTGAATCCACTCTGCAAAGTTAACGAGAACAAAGTGAATTGTGTGTCAACTACTTCATGGATCACTTCAGTACACCTCTGCAGCCGATCTCTGAAAAAATTATATTTTCACATTAACTGGCATTAGCAGCCAAAAATGTTGCAGAATGTCAATGTTAACTTTTAAAATGCAAATTCATTTTTTCTTTGTTCCAGTGACAATAGACCGATCCATTAAGCTCCGCCCCATTGCGTACTGACCAATCACAACGCAACGAAGGTCCGACACTGAGGTCCGACATGCGTGCGCGTATATTGGTGCGCGCGGCAGAGTTGTGCAGAAAGGCATTGGAGAGCCCCACGTGTTCTTGATCGCACGTGCGTCGTGGGCGGAGCCTACTGGATTGGTCAATTGCATGGTGTCATATCGGGGTTTGCGCTCAACTGTCTTTAGTGACTGGCCAGCCAGCAGGACCAGTCAGCTCCTCATTTTACACTTCTCTGTCAGCGTTTTCACTAGTCCATACTTTATTTTCAACGGGATGCTTTTCAACACTGAACTAGCCAGTCGAACCACTTAGTATTTTGACTGGACAGTGGTCCTCAGGTGTTGCAACTGGCATCTGGCCAGCGACCCACTCTTCAGGGAGAGCGCCGCATGATACTATTGGTACAGTTATAAATGAACTTCAAGGAAAATTCCTGACTGCTAAGAGAGTTGAAAGCCCCCATCATCTCATTCTTTAAAAAAAGAAAAAAACATGTTCCCATGGAAACCGAGCCAAAACACTCTGCATTTTAAAACTTAAATTTTAGCGTACTTAAATAATTAACTGAAATAAACAACCAAGGCGACACATGGCCCATTTACTGTTGGGGTTTCTAGAGCAAAACTTCCTCTTCCTCTAAAATCTAATAAAAAAGGCGATAACATCCAACAGAGTAAGTACTTTTTCATGGAAAAATGAATAATTCCCGACTTTCGAATGAGTCCCATCTTTAAAGAAATAGATAGAAAAAAACAGGCCTGCAACACTAATAGTGACACACACATGCTGAAATGGTCACCTGTTTTCTGAAGTAGACAAATAGTATGTTAAAGTTTTAAAGGGTTTTGATACCCTTTTGTATGTAATCAAGCTTTACGCTACTCACTTAATGAAGATGTTTGTAATATTTTACTTAACTTGTAGTAAATTCAGCTTCTTTAGTCGACAAGTTTTTGAAAAGAAAAGTGGAAATCACAGAGCAATGTTTCCAGCTGAGTTATGAAATCCGTTTTTACGTGCTAAAAACAGTTTCCGTCTCATTGAGACAAAAAATAAGCTTTGTGAAATAGCCAAGTTTGACTCATTTCTCAAATACTACAGTACCGTGGCCTCAGCAAGTAATATTTGAAGGAAGGCTTTCTACCATCGTTTATCTGTAAACCTTGTAAGTTTAAAGTAAAAATGTGAACATTTGTGCTTAGTGTCGTACAAAAAGTACACAAACCCCATTAAAGGGAAGTAGACCTGACAAGTAAGTATATGGCAGACACCAGACTGCAAAGGCAAGCATGTTTGCCTGACTGTTAACTTAGAAGACTGCCTAACAAATTACCCTTAAAGTTACATGAGCTAATTACATTACAATGAAGTCTCAACTCAAAACACTACACCCTTGGAACTTCTCAACAGCAAGGACACCCGTTGGGGAAACCTATAACATCCCTTTAAATTGTAAAATGATCGATAACGGATGTTTGTGCTTACAAAAAAAAAAAAAAAAAATGAAATTGAGGAAAAATATTATTTTTAAAGCAGTGTTTCACTAAGTTTACACAACCCCCAGATGCCGGGAAAAGACTTCATTTGGGTGGAATATTACCTCTTTCTCTAAAACTACATTACTTCAAAGGGTGTTAATTGTTTCTAGCAATGTTATATAGTATCAACAGCTCCTGAGGACTACAAAGTAATTTTATTGTCATAAATTTTTTGATTATTTAAACCAAAGTTGTACCCTCCCTTTAAAATGACATCATTCATAGTGGATATAACTGATCATTTGGGTAGAGCCTACAGGATGAATTGGAATACAACAAAAATGTCATAAATCATCGTTTCATGACAAAATTACATGTATTTCCTGTTCAATTGTGCCATTTGTTGTTTTGTTTCGAAGTACAACTAGTCATTCTATACCCCTATTAATGTACTTTCACTGAACTTGTCGAAGGGGCTTTTGTCTTTCTTTCGGTTGATTTTTTTGTTCAACAATAAAGGCTTCCTTCCTGTTTGAGAGTGTGTGATGGCCGAGGTTGCTGATGAATTACC
Organism: Asterias rubens; assembly: GCF_902459465.1. Lineage (NCBI taxonomy): Eukaryota > Metazoa > Echinodermata > Asteroidea > Forcipulatida > Asteriidae > Asterias > Asterias rubens. The sequence continues at coordinate 2,016,085 of NC_047080.1, forward strand.
GGGCCTTGGGAATTCCATTCTGTTCAGGTACATGATGAATATTTCCTGAACATTAATAATAAACTTGGCTAAACTCCAGTAACTCTTGTTTATCGGCGTTGAGTGTTATTGTTTGTCGATGGTTGCGATTATGCGTCCCGGAGTAGACCACTAGGGTCCAATTTCATGGTTCTGCTTACCATGGTTCTGCTTACCAGAAGCAAAAAGTCAGCAGTTCTGGAAGCAGGAAATTCCGCGCTTATGTCTTAGCGTATTTTACATGTTAGCAGACAATTTTTTGCTTGTGTGTGTGTGTGTACTCCTCTTAACCTGGGTATTTTTCTTCGCTTACTAAGCTAGCGCAGAAATGTTGAGCTTGCACAGTAAGCAGAGAGTTTAAGCGCATAATATAGCACTAAGCAGAGTCATGAAATTGGGCTCTAAACAGCAATATGCATTGTCAGTTAACAAATTCCCTTGTTTAGCAGATATAACAATATGTCTCAGTTGCTACTACATGTAAATGCAAGTTATTGTTAACAATCAGTGTGTACTACAAAACTTGGTTTTTAAGTCTAAATATTTTGCTGAGCCTAAAGTTGCTGGATGAAATCACTAGTTGTACAAAACGAATTGAATTGTCAAATGGTTGTATTACGTACAGGAAGTTCAAGTACTTGTAAAGTATCACGGTTTTATTTAGATTACCAATTAATCACTTTAACCACAGGCTTATCCTGGAAATTCCATTTGTTTTGTTTATGGTCATTTGTATCAATGTTCAACACCTCATAAGCCTAATTTATGTCTGTTTGTTCATTTTATGTAATTAGTTATCATTGTTATGACGATGTAATTTTAAAGGTCAACAACCCTGGACTTTCATCTTAGAGAGGACAAGGCCATTTTCATTTCAAAAAGGACAATTTCGTTGGAAAAGCTTAGAGTCTATGGGAAAATTTGTGCGAGCACCAAGTCCAAGGCCAGAGGCCGTGGCTTCTGTGTATTTCTAGGCATAGGTCAACACACATCAGAAAAACGTTATTACAACAGGGTCATATAGAATGGTTCAGGAAATGATGTCTGATTAAAGTGATACTATGGTTGCCTCAGGAAGTTTAACTCAATGAAGTCAAATGGAAATTCATTCATTTTGTTTTATACATTGTCTGCTACATAAACAAAGCCTAGGTTAGTGTTTTGAACTGTGTTTACCTTTCAATAGCCCTATCATACTTCACGCATAAGTGAAAGCAAAGCCGGTTTTCGATGCACCAAATTTCAAAATAGGTTTTAAAAATCATGGATGGTTAAACATTTTAACCAAATGTTGGGTCACATAAACTTGCTTCGCATTTAATACTTTAACGTAATCAACAAAATGAAAAAATTTAGTTTTTGTTTGTATATGAAAAATAGGCCTTTGAATAATTTCTTGTTGGGTGTGACTCGGCCACAATGAATAAGATACATTACAAGGGCGGGGCATTACATGGAATACTATTCACATTAAACTTTCAAGGACACACCCAAATTTACAGGTTACGCTATGACAAGGCCATTTTGGATGGGTACTCCTACCTAGAACTATTATATTAGATTTGTTCCGTTATTACTTGTAATACTTATAATATGAGTACGGGATCAGAAAATAAAAAGGATAATTTGTGTTATTCACAGCAACTACCTGAAAATTACAAGCTTATTTTCTTTCAAGAGATGGAATTTTCAAGCAATAATAAAAACGTATCTAAAAAGTTAAAAAAAATTGAATGATAAATAGAACCATAAAAATATTATCTCTGTAAGTTTCCCGCTTTTTTTTATACTAGAATTAATGTACAACTTTTCGTATCCTGCCACCACTTTTTCACCCTTTTTTTACAAAATTGACATCTCTTTGAGGTAAATTAGATAAATAACAGTGTTTTAAAATTTCATTTCGAATGAAAAAGAAGAGGCGTGAAACAGACACTTTTCCCAGCTAACATTTGAAAAAATGTAAGACTAAAGCCTGTAAAATTTATTTTGAAACAATCATTGATGGCGGAAGTCTCTTTTTTGCTGAAAGCCCCACCCATCCCATAACATCCCACAACAGTAATACCTATATTCATTTGACACTGACTAACAACTATACAATAACACAGTCTACACACTTTACACACAGTCCTTAACAATCATAACAATAGATAGTGAGTGTGAATCATCGCATCCCAATCAATCAAGAGTATAGACCCACCCTCCTTAAAATGTTTAAACTTTAATTTAAATAATTTAAACCATATTAAAACAACTCGATTCAGCCCATCATTTCGGTCTCACTGCCTCAGTTGTAGTATTGAAATTCAAACGCAAATGAATGTTCCATTTAAGTCCTTAAAAATATCAAAATACATATTTTCGAAGAGCAGACAGACCAACTCAACCGCCAGTGACACTGAAAGTGAGAGTGTGACACTGACAGTTGGGCCATTCACATAATACCACACACGCTGCCGTTACGTTTAGAAAAATAAGCTAATGAATGTTTTTAAATACACGCTGAAGACATCAATATTGATCATATTTAAGACAATCAAACTTACCTAATCCCAGGAGTACCTCATCCTCTATCAAATCCTCGTGTATGCTTAGTTTCTGTGCCTTCTGATCCTTTTTACGATTATTTTCCGTCGTGGTTGAACAATCACAACAGGTGGAATTTTCAGAAAATTTTATCTTGAAAACTTACACTGGTACCCGGAACGATTTATAAGTAGTCGAGCAGTGCGACGTCGAGACACCAGTTTACCCTTAGCAATCGAAAGCGTCTCCTTATTTGCATGATTGATAGGGAGGGCGCCCTTTACATTTAACGGGCACAACTTTCACCTTAAAGGTGTGGTTGCAAAAGATAAAATTGTGATTATTTATTTGATAATAAAATATGTAAATTGAATAGTATACACATAATGAATGTTTATGAGTGCAATGGTGCGAATATGTTCATGAGTTGAAAGATGGAATGTTCTATTCAACGAGGCGGAGCCGAGTTGAATGGAACATTCCAGCTTTCAACGAATGAACATATTCGCACCATTGCACGAATGAAAAACATTCATTATTTGTTTTATATAACATCCAAGTAGAACTTTGTCATTTTGATTGAAAGAAACAACTTTCAAAACAAACAATTTCAACTGTAGAAGCCGAATGCTAGTAATTTTACTATGCTTTCTTGCAGTAACACCTGCTGCGTTACCAAAGACACGCGCACGCAGTGATGTTTTTACTCAGCTTTTTCGTTCCATCCGAAAAGTACCATTGCACGCTGGCAGCGTGCCAGCGTGCAATGGTACTTTTCGGATGGAACGAAAAAGCACGGCGAGTGACTCAGCGTGCAATGGTACTTTTATTTGCTATCACGTGACGGACAATCCTCCAATCAAATGGCAAGGATCTGCTTGGGTGTTATATAAAGCTATATAATAAGAAGCTCTATATACAAAATTAATAACGTTTAATATTCACTTCAAAGGTGTAGTTGTAAAAATTCCATGTTTATTTGATAAACAATTGACTTTTTGATATTTTGAAATTTTTGATAATGTTTATTAAACTAGCGTCATTTGGTGCCTTTCTGCCCCTCTAGTAATAAAAACTTTTTTTTCAAATAACAAAACCTTTTTAAAGGGCTTCTTATGATTTATTTTGTTTTAAAAAAAAATTGTTTAAAAAGTGTACTTCTGAGAAAGTTTTTACCACTTTAACGTCAGTCTTTACTTCAACATTGAGGGCAGTATACCGGGGGACCGTAAAAAAAACCCGGACCGCTTCGCACGGATAACTGTGAAAAGTGTATACCAACCTCGTATTCAAAACAATTCCAAAGTAGAAACGATCCTGATGGGCGGTGCATGTGATCCTAGCTGGGGTCGAGGGATATAGTTAGGGTTAAGCATTCCGCCAGAGAGAGATATGCAGCTGCTGAGCTTGAAGAAAATCTAAAGAAGTAACTCAAAAAAAACGTCGTTTTGTCACCGAGCCATGTCTTGATCTTTCAAATTGACGAAAGATCCAGATATGGCCATGCAGGCTGAAGATGCAAGATATCTGAAAAGGTGAGTTACATCGAGATTTTGTCTAGAAACGGTGCCGACAGTCAGTGATTTCAGTCGATGGAATAGCCGTCTCGACCGTGGATGTTTCCATTTTTACACGGGCCTGACGGGGCTGGAGACTGGGCCGGCTAGACCACCGGGGCGCTGTACTCCTTAATAATATATTTGTGACATCTGCGGTCATACTGACACTATTTCACCGGGCAAACTCTCTCCCAAGACCGTGATATGGCAATTTGATATGAATGATTATCTGAACACCCGAACACAAAAAATCCCCCCCCCAAAAAAAGGACAAAATGAGTATGACAAAAACTAAATATCTTGATTGAAAATGAAAATCACCTGTGACTTTTTTATTTTGTGTCGTATGAGAACAAGTTTAGACCAAGTGACTGTGGCGCTGCACTCCTGCAGTTTATTTAAGAATGAATTACTTTTTAGTTAAAACTTAAATTAAATTAAAAGAGACCATTAATTTTTGAGTACGTACCGTCATCACAAAACGCACAGACAGTGTCAAATTACAAAACGCAACAGTTCAGGTATGCGTACTGTTATGTACCCCGTAGGTACACAATTCTTCAGTTATATTTATCTCGTTTCTGATTATATTACAGGAAGGTGAAGGGAGGAAGTATTGATGTGCACCCAACAGAGAAGGCCCTCGTGGTCAACTATGAGTTGGAGGCGACTATCCTGGGGGAGCTTGGTGACCCAATGCTGGGCGAGAGGAAAGAATGCCAGAAAATGTAAGCAAGGAAGAATCAGGTCTCAAAATAACCCAAAGCACTCTCAGCAACTGCCATGGTGCCCTGTGCTTTGATTTGCTGCCCTTTTGCAAAGTTCCAATAGAAAATGTTCATTTTTTCTCAGAGTCAGAGAGTGACCAGAAGAAAATTGAAAAGTTCAAGCCTAATACGAGCTCCATATTTGAAATCTTACCCGTAAGAAGCTACTCATCTCACCGAGGCCCAGTTTTATAGAGCTGCTAACAGCCGATGTTGCGCTTACCGTGCGAGTTTCCATTTCATTAGTGAGTGAGGGTTACGGTGACAATGTAAAATCTCTTGGGTACTGATGGCTCGCTCTGAGAAGAGCCCGTTTGTACTGTTCTACTATTTTGGTCAGTTTGCAAAATGTGTCCAATTATAGGCACTGTAAACACTATCTCTTAAAGATTGAAAATCCAATACAAATTTGTTTTTGTTTTTGTCGCATCTGCAGAATCAGAGTGCGGAGCCTCAACTCAGCCACTGACATTGCCGTCTTGGCGAGGGAGGTGGTGGATAAATGCAAGCTGATTCATCCCTCAAAACTACCCGAGGTAGAACAACTACTGTACTACCTCCAGAACAGGAAGGAAACAGCGCCCTCTGGTGAGTTAGCGGAACAGTTGCATTCATTAATGTTTTGGGTTGTTGTTGGTGTTGTTGTTTACTTTCGGGTGGGGATATGACAGCCGAGTGAACACGATACATCAATTTGATACGAGGTAATAACTGGCATTGGGGGATAATGAATGATATCTTTGGTTTCACCAATCACGGATGATTATGTTGAGCGCAAGTTCTAACATCTTCCTGATTGTTGTAAAAAGATCTCGCCGATTACAAGATGCACGTGTTAGTAGCTCTGTCTGTGCCCACGAATGTTTCAATTCAATATGTCGCAATTTTTGTTCTTATGATTACAGCTGGGTCAAAGAAGGGTGTGATGACGGGGCGATTGAAGGACCCTCCACCGTACGAAGGAACAGAGGTAACTATTAAATCATGTTATTAGAAATTGCTGTGGTCAACCAGCTTTAAGACTCAACGCCAAAACTCTTATAAAGAGACATATGTTTATGTGCAAGCAATTTTCCATAATTTTTTTCGCATTCACCAAGTCTCACCCTGACGTGCATACTTTTCCCTCCATCATTTCTTAGCTGGATGAGCAAGCAAACATCAACGACGTGGAGGATTATATCGAGCTCTTATATGAAGACATACCTGAGAAGGTCCGCGGCACGGCATTGTTGCTTCAACTCGCTCGGAATCCCGACAACTTGGAGGAGATTCTTCAGAACGGTAAGCTGCGAGGATTGTTAGACTGGAATTTTGTGTGTCTGTCAAAGCCAAATGCGTAATCCTTTAAAATGAAAATACAATTTATGTTCACTTCCAGTTCGGACTTGCTACCATCCTTACTGCCCAAAGTTGCGTTTGAGTGCTGGGCTAACTGAAACTAGTGAACTTGAACTTTACATGGATACTGAAATTGTTTTACTTGAGTCCTGTTGATTGTAAGCTCATATCACAGTACTCTACTACCCGGGTTGCCCCCAGAAAAAAGCAACCCTTTTTTCTGGAGTAGGCAGTAAATCCCAATGTATTCTTAAAATGTGCAACCAGAACCCTGTGGGATAGGGACACTGTGTGAAAGTGTCCCGGGGAAACCGTGTGGTACAAGTTGTCCTGGGGGCTCCCCAGGGCTGTATAGACCGTATTGAATATGACGTCACCGTTCAAATATCTACCCTACTAGATGGGGGTCTGTGAACGTGTGCGTGGGTGTGTGCGTGCATGTGCCGTAGAAATCTAACCGGGAATGCTGTGTGCTTCATTGATGTACATGTTTGGACGTGCATACGGTTTGACCTACAAGATGCCGACTTTCATAGCAGAAAAGGGTTATTCAATACGGTCTATTCCCTGGGGAAAAGAGATACAGAGTGAAAAGAGATACAGAGTGGAAAGAGCTGATCTGAAGCTAGTGTACCCATATTTACAAGGTCAGCCTTTAGGACAGACGAGTCCCTGGTTTAGCTTAGTACCATCATTGCTGTCTACAATAAGTCCTTATTTTGTTTTTAATGGTGGTCCACCTCACCCATGGCCCAAACATATCTGAGGAAAGTGTTATAAAAGTCAGTCCAAAGAAACGAGAGTATGCAATCTATGAAGACGCTATTGATTTTTCTCTATTTTCCAGAGACCGTTCTTGGGGCTCTTGCGCGAGTCCTCCGCGAGGACTGGAAGCGAAGCGTGGAGTTGGCCACCAACATCGTCTACGTGTTCTTCTGCTTCTCGAGCTTCTCCCAGTTTCACAGCGTCATTGCGCATTTCAAGATTGGCGCCCTCGTGATGTTCATTGTGGAGCACGAGATCAAACGACACGACCTGTGGGTGGACGAACTGCAGAAGAAGAGAAAAGCTGATATCCTTTACTCTAATTTCAAATTATTAATTAATTTTAATGTTTTATATCAGTTCATATCCAAAAGATATATGCTGTGTGCTCATTTCTTTTTTCTTTTTTTTTCTTTTTTTCTTTGGTATCCCCTTAAGGTGATCCTTTGGCTGTCGCACTCCAGGATGTTTCATAAACTTGGGTTTTTTATCCCTTGCAGCCAATTGCTGTATGGCTTCTGACTGGCACCCCGCAAAGTGATTAACAAAATATGGAGACGTCAACATAGGACAAGATAGCTCAGTTCGTAGAGCGCCGGCGCGTTAGTCCGAAGGTCGTTGGTTTAAATTCCGCTCTAGTCATTTTTGTCTTTGTTCAACCACAAATCATTTGTTAAATTTTATCAGCAGTATGTTTAGGCTAAACAACCTTGCGGTTCTGAGCCTATGTTTTGGTTATTATAGAATCCTTAACCGGCAATCTCACCAGAGGAAAGTCCACAGGCTAAGAAGGATTACGAGAAGAACATGAAGAAGTACCACGGTCTCCTGAAGAAACAAGAGCAGCTACTCAGAGGTAAAAAAAAACACCAAGTTGAAACAATTTCAGATATAGAATCAATTATAAAAATCGTGCAAAGCCCAGCACCAGAGAGTAGCTTAAAACCCGGTGGTTGCGTGTCAGTGAAAGGTGGTTGGGAGAGTGGATGATACCCATGCCTTACATTCTTACAGACTGTGAAGGGGGTAACTACGTTTCAGCCGCAGGAGTAGTAGGTGGCAATGTGCCCCTGGTGGCATTTGATCGAGTAAAGTGTAGCCCTCCCCTTGAAGCGGCTGTCCGTGACCTTGTGAAGTTATTTGATCTCCTAAAGTTTAAAAATACAAATTTATTAAATATGGAATTCTCGAGAACAGACATTTCCAAATGAGTTCTCTCATAATAATTGTTTTATTGGGGTTTTTTTTTAAATAAAATTGGAGTTCTAGAAACCAGGCATTTCCAAATGAATTCTGCCACTGATAAAAGAAAACATTTTTAAAAAGGAAAAAAAAAAAAAAAAACAATGTTAAACAAAATGTATTAGATAAGACTTTCATGCTGACCGTTTCTTGCTCGCAGTCTCTTACTACCTCCTGCTGAACTTGGCCGAAGACACCAAGGTCGAGATGAAGATGAGGAATAAGAACATCGTCCCGTTACTCCTCAAGACGCTGGACAGAGACAACTACGAACTCCTCATCCTCGTGGTCTCATTCCTCAAAAAACTCAGCATCTTCTCGGAGAATAAAGCAGAGATGGTGAGTTTTTCTTTTTGGGGGTTTTTACTGTTGGGATTCCAAAGGCGCCCTCTGTGTTCAAGTGTCAAGTGTCTGTTCAACCTTTGTGAGGTTTCAGGATTTTTCACTGATACCTCTGCTCCTTCAGATTTTCCTCAAAAGAGGTAAAAAATACCATCTCAGAGACATAAGACAGTTGGTATTGGCGCTTTGTATCCTTTGGCAAAAGGCGCATTATAAATACAGTTATTATTATTATTATTATTATTATTATTATTATTATTATTATTATTATTATTATTATTATTATTATTATTATTATTATTATTATTATTATTAAGATATGTAGCTCTTGCTCAGAGTTGGAACACTTCTTTTTTATTTCAGGCACAGCGTCAAATTATTGAGAAGTTGGCCAAGCTTATTCCATGTGACCATGAGGTGAGTGCTAAGATCTTTTCTTTTCTTCTGTAAAATAATGGGTTTTTATTTATTTATTTTTTTTATTTAGTGAATGGTAGAAAACTAGCAACAGACATTTCCTGGCTTGATTTATCTATAATTATATCAGAAGGACGAAGCAATGGTTAAGAGTTTTGCTTAAAGACACAAGTGTCACGGCTGGGGATTCGAACCCACACTCTGCTGATCAGAAACACCAGAGTGTGAAAATCTACGACACTACCCCAAAATCTATCTAAAAATCTACTTTAAAATCCAAATATCTACTTAAAATCGATGTGTTTTCCCCTTATTTTCTCATGAATTTTATGAGCAGGATTTACTGAACATCAGCCTTCGGTTGTTGCTGAATCTTTCTTTTGATACCGACCTCCGAGGAAAGATGATCAAACTTGGCTTGATGCCAAAACTTGTAGGCCTTCTGGGTAAGTCCTCACTTTGTTAACCGCTGGTAATAACTGTATAAATTTACTCTTTTTCCCTTCGCTGTTCAACATCTTGAAGAATTTTCAGATATTTTGATAATATTTTGTACTCTTTATTTTTTGCAGCCAACGACAACCACCGTCTGATTGTGCTGTGCATCTTGTATCACATCAGTATGGATGACAAAGCTAAATCAATGTTCACCTACACAGACTGCATACCAATGGTGAGAAATGTAAAAGCGTTTTTATAAACAACTTATATGAAACGAATGTCTTCAATTTATTCTTTTGAAAAATACTTATGAGTCCACCCGTTTATTTGCAAAGCATATGCGGCTAATGATTTTTCAACTTCAGAAAACGGAATATCCCATCTTTGAAATAGTGAACTTTTATTCAGACAAAGATGGTTGTATGAGGTACACAGCCACAAACATTTAGGCAGGTGACCTACAGAGAACGAGCCAGTAGGCGGCCGAACAGAATGCTGGCATCTGAATTGGCACCTAAAGTACGCTTTAGCACGGAAGAGGCTATTGAGACCAGGGAAGAAACTATGGTCATGAGGCTGGTTCCAAATGGTCGACTACAGTAGTCAACCAATGGTCAACCAGCCTGGGTTCGAGGCATAGTCGACCTTCAGTGGAACTGGCTCTCAGTTGTCAATGGAATTCAATATTTTTTTCACCCACAGGTTATGAAGATGATTCTTGAGAGTCAAGGAGAGAGCATCGAACTAGAACTAGTCTCCTTGGGGATCAACCTAGCCTGCAACAAACGCAACGCGCAGCTCATCTGCGAAGGGAACGGCCTGCGACTCCTGATGCGCCGTGCCCTGCGCTTCAAGGACGCGCTGTTGCTGAAAATGGTGCGGAACATCTCGCAGCATGACGGCCCAACAAAGACGCAGTTCATTGTGAGTATTTAAGAACTGGTATCTAGCGGAAGGAAATGATTCAGTGCCAAGTTACAAGTGACTAGTCTTTCGGTAACGACACCCGCCAAAAATAAATAAATAACAAAGTTAAAATTGCTATCCAAAATCTTACTTGTTATAAAGATGGTAATGATAGTATGAAGCATCCGGCATGATTAACTTAAAAACTGTCTTGGTATCGATTATTAGAGAGCTGTTGGTAGTATAAAACATTGTGGGAAACCACTCCCTCTGAAGTAACGGATTTTTTGAGAAAGAGGTAATTTCTCACTAAAATAATAAAAGACTTCTAGCTAGAAGTCTTTTATTCCTATCTGAAAGCACACAGATTCGTCCAACAAGGGCGTTTTTTCTTTCATCATTTTCTCCCAACTCTGATGACCTATTGAGCTCAAATTTTCACGGGTTTGTTATTTTATGCATATGTTGAGATATACCAAGTGAGAACACTGGTCTTTGACAATTACCAATAGTGTACCTTCCCTTTAACATTTATTTCCACATTTGGACATGAATGCATCATCCTAAAAGCCGAGTCTTGTGATGGATGTACCCATTACAACAATACAAAACAAAGCAAAAAAAACAAAGTTAGTATTGAGTCTTTCCACTCTGTATTACCAGGAATACATCAGCGATATTGCCAGCGTGGTCAAGAATTCTGATGATGAGGAACTAGTCGTTGAAGCCCTGGGGATTCTAGCCAATCTGACCATACCAGATCTCGACTATGAGCTCATCCTTAAGGAATATAAACTAGTGCCATGGATCACACAGAAATTAGAACCAGGTAGGAAATATATTCTTTCTGCGTAAGGGTTGGTTGGTTTTTGTTAAGACGTTCTTGTGAAGCCCTGGGGTTCCTAGCCAATATGACAATACCAGATCTCGACTATGAGCTCATCCTTAAGGAATATAAACTAGTTTTGTGGATCACACAGAAATTAGAACCAGGTAAGGGTTAGAGTCTTCTGTTAGTGTTTGTTCGTTTTTGTCTCGCCGTTTTTGTGAACATACCAGGACATTCTTGTTAATGCTGTTATTCAGCAAGTAAAGTAATATAAAGTCCTGAGCTTACACTTCTTCATTTCGCACCTTGCCTTGCGTGGCGATGTTCAGGGTTTGAGGAGGCAGTGCATCTGGAAGTAAATTAAAGTCTGTCCCGAGCCAATATGGCTCATCAGGCCAGTGTTTATATCCGGTTTTCTTCGCATCAAACGACGGAGAATACTTCTTTTCCCCCTGGACTGGATGCCAGTCCATCGCAGGTTAATTCCCAGCTCTCGCGGGTAGCCATTTGTACTCTTGGGTGGAGAGTGGAGAGAAGCAATATGATAAAATGCCTTGACACAAATGTCACCACTGACCAGGCCAGGGTTGGAACCTGCAATCTGTAAATTACAGAACTTTAGTCCACCGCCCTAGACCGCTCGGTCAAGACACAACTCCTCAGCAAGTTACCATTTATTAAGCCAAAACTTTATGAAACAAAAACTTTCTTATGTGACTTTTATTGTGGCCCTACCTTCAACTTCAATCTTTGGAATTCTTTTGTTCACTGTTCAGGTGCGGCTGAGGATGACTTGGTTCTTGAAGTCGTCATGTTGGTTGGAACGGTTGCCATGGACGACTCGTGTGCGGCCATGTTGGCTAAATCTGGAATCATACACAGTCTTATCGAACTTCTCAATGGTGAGTTATCAACAACTTACTCGAACATCAGATAATTTTGTTTCTGTTTACACTTGACATGTTCCCAGCAAGAGATTCCGCCTATTATTTTCCTTTAGACCAGTTTTCACAGAGCTCGGTTAAGTACTGAGTATATAGTGTTTTTTTTTTAGAGGTCCTCATTAAGGCTTTTTGATATATGGCGGACACGATGCTACAACACTATAAGGTATAGGTAAGTTTGTGTGGATACACCCAAACCAAACAGTACACCCCTATCACGTCCGCCATACCTCAAAAAGGCTCATTGCATGTTGGGCATTCTAAATATTTTTATAGTTTTGGTGTTTATGATTTTCAAAATTAAACTATTTTGAATTGTTTTTGTTTTTTACAGCTAAGCAAGAGGATGATGAGATTGTTTGTCAGATTGTTTATGTCTTCTACCAGATGGTGTTCCATGAAGCAACAAGGGAAGTTATCATCAAACAAACTCGTATCCTTTTGTTTTCAAGTCACCATATAACTTAATATTGCAGGCTGGCGTAGTTCAGCTATCATTAAAAAATCATTCAGACAGTAGGAGGGTTGACTGTGTACTGTGTAGACGCAATCATTGCAAGCTGGCATAAGCGCATCTATCGTTCAAAACCCCAGTTGTCAGACCTCACAAGTGAGGGCTACACCTGATTTGGGCTATTGACCCAAATCAACTATTACCAGGAACAAGTTGCCACCTACTCCTTGGGCTGAAACAAGGTTATCCCCTTCACAGTTCTTAAGGATGTAGGCATGGATATCATCCACAAGGAGCCTGGCTGGTAGAGCAGAATGCACTGCCTTTCCACCTTTTTACGCAGTAACTATGGCTTTGCACAAGGGCTTATGTGTAACTGATTTAAGAGAAGATACATTCTGAGAAAATGTGTCATTTTTTGCTTAGCAGACTAAGCTTTTTGGCTGGTACCAACAAGGATGATTCCTTAACCGTGGTTTTTCAGAGGCCCCTGCTTACCTGATTGATCTCATGCATGACAAGAATCCTGAGATACGCAAAGTGTGCGACAACACGCTGGATATCATCTCGGTAAGTAGCCGCGTGTTGTTAGTTTGAAAACTTTATGTTTAGCAAAAACAATCATGGAACCAGTCGCAAACTTAACTATCCGTATAACATGATACTCATAACAGGAAAACATTTTTTTAGTAAGCAAAATTGTATGAAGCTTAGTAATCTTTTGAGTTGCTTAATCAAAACAAGTATCTAAGCTCAGAATAATTCTGCTTACCACAGAAAGGTTACCATCCAAAATGCCATGTCAAATATAACGTTGATGACTGATATCCCGCTCCTTTTTGCCTTGCAGAAATTTTAAAGCAATATCTCCTTCTATATTACTGAATTCTGCATGATTTAAGGTATTAACTTGTTCCTCCACTTTTCCCGACAGGAATTTGACGAAGAATGGGCTAAGAAGATCAAACTTGAGAAGTTCCGATGGCACAACTCTCAGTGGTTGGAGATGGTGGAATCTCAGCAGATGGACGAGAGTGACGGGTTGATGTACGGAGACGAAGGGTACAGTCCTTACATACAGGAATCCGATATACTGGATAGACCAGACCTCTTCTATGGACAACAAGGTACAGCAGTCAATAATAATGATTGGGTTTTACTTTAATAATTAGCGCATTTTACAATAACCGTATCAATGCGCCTGGGCTCAATTTCACAAAGAGTTAGGATTGATCTTAAGTGCAAATCATAATTGCTAAGCAAAGCGTGATATCATAATACCAAATCACAATGGTAAAACTGACGACCCATCTTAAAGGCAATGGACACTATCGGTAATTACTCAAAATAATATATTAGCAAAAAAAAACCTTACTTGGTAACAAGTAATGTGGAGGGATTGATAGTATAAAACATTGTGAGAAGCAGCTCCCTCTGAAGTAACGTAGTTTTTGAGAAATTTAACTTAGTCCCCTGAATATGAAGTCAATGCTCTAAACCACTTGACCATAACACCTCACGTGACAAGACGAAGTGCATTGATGATTGATGCTGATAATGTTCCATGGTTTGGTTTTTCCTGCTCAGGTTACGATGATGGTGAGATGTACGATGGTGTAGTAACTCCTGACTATGTTGATGACTACGGCAACGTACAGAACGGAGATTACATGGGGTCTCCAGGATCTGCTATGTATGGGAACAGGTTGGTATCTCATGAAAGTCTATCTCTGAAAATTTCATTTGAAAGCCATTGGACACTTTCGGTAAACAGTATTGTCCAAGGCCCACACTTCGTGTATCACAACTTCTATATAAAATAACAAACCTGTGAAAATTAAGGCTCAATCGGTCATCGGAGTCGGGAGAAAGTAACGGGAAAACCCACCCTTGTTTACGCTCGTTTCCTCGTGTCATGACATGTGTTCAAAATAAATTTGCAGGGCTGTATGCTTCGTTTTTGAAAGGGCAGGGGCACCAAGGCAATTTTCTCTTTGGCACGGGCACCCTATGAGGAAATTGTAAATTTCTACTGGAGCATTTCACGGGCATCAAGGCAATGGCAAGGGGCAACGGAGGCAATCGCCTTCATTGCCTCCGTGAAGTATCAGGCCTGAATTTGTAATTCTCGCTATCGAGAATTGATATTGTTTTAATGTTTTCTCAAAAAGTAAAGAAGTTTCATGCTTAGCAAATTTTCGTGCTTAGCAGCTCTATGAAATTGGGCCCTGGTCATCAAGCGACACCACCTTCTCCTTTAAATCAGACACAAAGGTTACATCCACAGCTGACCGCTCTGTTTCTTTTTTGTATCTTAGATACAGCCAAGAGTTCCGACCGGACTCTCGTGTCGCGTACGTCCCCGGCAGTCAGGCCATCGACGAGTACGGCCAACCCCTTGAGGTCTACGGAGGACCAGCTGTCGATGAATACGGCAGGCCTGTGCAGGAGGGGTACGGGTACCAGACCCATGGGTCACAGGATTATGGTTACAGGGGAAGCTATGAGTACAGATAGCACTGATTGGGTAAGAACTTGAAGGGTCATTGGGTAAGAGGTTGAAGGGTCATAGTTCAGGGGTCAAAGGGGAATGGAATCGGATTAGAGAGACCTTTTAATTGGGTTCATTCTGAAGAGGGAAGAAATGTCAGTACTGCTTTGGTTTCTTTTGTAGAGTAATTTTAAACGTCCATCTCTGTACTTCATTTTTTATTTTTGTCGAGGTTTTTTTCACAGGAGTATTCAGTACTTACACACATTGCTGTGAGGGCTAAACCCAAATTAAATTGTTTATCCCTATTTAACATCTGTTATAGGTTTAAATTTATTCTGGTATGACCAAAACTTTAGATGACAATGATATCATTTTGGGTTTTTCTACTAAAAACCTCAAATGAAGGCGTGTCGTTTTAGACTAAAGCATCGCCTGCTTGGTTTCTTTACATATACTATTTGCCACTGTACATGGATATCTTATTATATGCATGCCAGAAACAAGTCATTTTCAATTGTTAAAGTATTTCTCTTGTGGTATGCTATGCTCAACAGTAATATTTTCTGCTTAAAGGCACTGGACACAATTGGTAATTGTCAAAGACCAGTCTTCTCACTTGGTGTATCTCAACATGTGCATCAAATAATAAACCTGTGAAAATTTGGGCTCAATTGTTCGTCTAAGTTGCGAGATATGAATGAAATATAAAAATACCCTTGTCACACGAAGTTGTGTGCTTTCAGATGCTTGATTTCGAGACCTCAAATTCTAAACTTGAGGTCTGGAAATCAAATTCGTGGAAAATTACTTCTTTCTCGAAAACTACGTCACTTCAGAGGGAGCCGTTTCTCACAATGTTTTATACTATCAACCTCTCCCCATTACTCGTTACCATGTGAGGTTTTATGATGATAATTATTTTGAGTAATTACCAATAGTGTCCACTGCCTTTGAACAGCTCTCAAAATTTTGCCCATTGGGTAGAGTCACAATTTGCTGTAATGTAGTTTAATGTATATTCAATATAAGGTGGATGGAATTGTGTATGACTGGGACACCCATAATGTCAAAGGTTGCATGAACAAAGTTTGTTTTTATCACGACTGAAGCCCGGTTCATACTTCCTACGGATGCGAATGCGATACGAATGTTGACGTCACAAATTCGCAACGAATAATTCGCAGCAGTTGAACTCTGCTTAACTCACTTGCGAATATCGGTGCAAAAGGAGGGTTGTGACGTCAAATTTACGTCAAATTCGCTTTGCATTCGCATTTGCAGGAAGTATGAACCGGGCTTACTGCAGTGAAATCCTACCACAGGTAGTACCATGTACATGTATGTTGTCTAAAGAAGTCGCTCTTGATTCTAAATGCACAAGTGGTTTAGAGGTAGAGTTGTCATTTGGGGGTTAACAGGGGATTCCCGTTGGGTGTTATAAAACGCTATACTATAAGAACAGATAACTGTTACCATTTTGGTAATTTTGGTCATCTAGCAAAAAAAAGTTCTCTTGACATTGTGCAGTACTCTTTTCACAGCTGAAGTCTTCTGTATAGTTATAGTTTTTGTATTCCTAGGGTGTTAATTATAATTTCTCAATTTATAAATTGAGAACATTTTATGCATGAGACTATATTAACCAGTGGTTGTACATTTCTAGAAGAGAAAACAATTTATTTATTGTAAATATTGATATGCATAACGTGTGCTGTGGGTCAAACCTTAATAAATTCAATGGTCAATTCAAGGAGTGTTTTTGAGGTTTGTTTTAGTTTGTAGTACAAAGTTATCTTATTTTAATAACAGTAGTTACACACATGTCCCAATTTGATAGAGCTGCTTAGACACAAAAAGTAGCTAAGCACATCGATATATGCTTAAAAAATTAAGGATTTACCAGCCAAAATCCCATGTCACATGTATTATTTGTGACTGGTATCCAGCTCATGCTTGCTTAGCAGAAAGTTGTTGGTAGCGATGTTGTCTGCTTAAGCAGCTCTATGAAATTAGACCCAGGGCTCAGTTTCATATAGCTGTTTAAACAGCAAATATTGCTTACTTTTTCCCGCTAAGCAGACTGGTAACCTTATGCTGGTAAGCATGATTGTGTTGCCCTTGGCTACTGTTTATGCTTAAGTAGCCCTTTGAAATCTGGTCCTGGTATTTAATGTAGATAAACACATATTGACAAACAATAAGTACAAAAGTTAAACCATCAAGTAAAATATGTTCGTCACTATATTTACAGTTTTAATTGTTTTAGAAAAACAAACATCTTCATTCTTTGGGTGTGGTCACAGTCTTGTTCCCAGAAAACATAACATTAAGAAGTGCGTAGTTCAGAAAGAGAGGACATACTATTTAAAGGAGGGAAAAATAACAAGATGCCGTATGAGGCAGAATACACTTTGTCCTAACATCTTTAACCTCATAATTCCAGCCCGGAGGTGTTATTATAACGGATGAGTACTCTGCAGTCCGTCACTTAAAAAAAGACCATGAGTCATTTCCCACCATTTTTAAATCCCATAAGACCCTCACCCCACCCCTGGTTGGATCGGCGTATGCTTTAAATCATATTCTTATCTTAATCTTGAGTGGATTAAGTTTAAGAAGCAAAGTTTTTGGAGGGTAATGATTTCAAATCTCCCCATTGTCTAATTCCTGTATGGACTCGTCTTCAATTATAAGCCAAAACGTGTGACGTTCGTAGTCATCTTTAATGTTTCGCATTGTCAATATTAAAAGCCACTGGACACGTTTGGTGATTGTCAAAGACCAGTATTATTGGTGTATCCTAACATAGAATGTAGCCAAACTGGGGAAATTTTGGCTCAGGTATTTATCGAAGTTGCAAGAAAATAATGAAAGAAAACACCCTTATTGCACCCTTGTTATGTGCTTTCAGATGCCTGAAAAAAAGCCCCCAGGTCTGAAGTCTTTTTCAGATTCAAGTGTTTGAGTGAGAAATTACCTCTTTCTCAAAACATATATAACATTATGTTACTTTAGAGAGTGTCGTTCCTCACAATGCTTTTCTTTTTACTATCAACAGCTCTCCGTTGCTCGTTTCAAAGTAAGTTTTTCATATGCGAATATATACAGATATATATATCAAATAATAAACCACAAGGGAAACTGACTGGGTACATTTTTAAATGATTATGGGTTGATATATATATTTGAACCAACGACCTCCGGTTTAACGTGCCGGCGCTCTACCAACTGAGCTATCTAGCCATATGTTGGTGGTCTCCCAATTTTGTCAATATCTTTGTTCGGGAGTGCCTGTCAGAAGCCATTTAACCGCAAACTGCCGTGTAGCCAGGGATCACACCCGGGTAACAATACAACCAGGGAAGCGGCAGACAGGGGATCACCTTAAGGGGATGCGACTTTTTATATCAGATATCAAATAATAAACCACAAGGGAAACTGACTGGGTACATTTTAAAATGATTTTATATATATATATATATTTCTCTTTTGAGTCATTACCCATAGTGTCCAGTGCCTTTAATTTTGCCAAATGTTAGCATGGGATCCCTATACACACCAAACCACAACTATGCGTGTCACATAATCACAAGTTCTGTGACCCCGAAACCACATTATTTAAAGCCTATTTCCACGCAGTAAAAAATAGTTGCCATTGGAAACGGTGATATCAAATTAAAGGGTCCCTAAAATGCCCTCTGTCGGTTTCCAAATTACCTGCATCCTCCAAGAATGTTCTATCTCTCTTTCTCAGGTCAGCTTTTAAATTTCCCTCACTGATAATATTGTTTTGGTTCGTAATTTTGTTTCAGGATTCACTGTTTATCCTTCGTGCCTAATTACACAAGACTGTGTGAACTTTGTTTACACCTTGTGAAGTCTTAAGCTAGTCTGGAAGGCAAGATACTGCACTGGTCATCTGTGAAAGTCGACATTTTGTGTCATTATTTCCACATAAATGCAAGAGATAGGAAGTAAAAGTTGGACAAGTTTTGAGATGTGCCCCCTTTTATTATATCCAAAGTTGATAAAAATTGGACAATGCAATCTTGATAAAATGTTATTTTTATGTTTTCTTCCATTGAGCTGTGTACAAATCATGCCTGCATGAAGTCCAGGCTCTGTGGCTATAGTGTAAACAAGATGTCACAGGTCACTTCGTCCATTTATAACCTACATTTGCAGAGCGAAGGTTCCCTGAAAATAAACTAATGTTTGTATGAGTTCTAAGTGCCTGCTTGGCCAATACAGCAACGATTCAAAGTTGACTTCAGTATAGACCTTATGCACATGACGTCATTTCAGTACGGCGCCCTCGCCTTGAGGTCAAAAGGAGGTTGTTCATTGGCCAATCTATGTGCGCATTGATTGTTTCGTCACCGTTTGACCTCAAAGATGGCGGCTGGATAACGTCAATGCATAAGGTCTATTAAAATGTCATTTGGTGTAACGCTACATTTTTTATTTACAGGTTTTACTTTTGTACAGGTTGTACTTTAAGTACAACTTTAAATATTATACACCACTCACCCTCTAGCTCTTTTGTAAAATGCTAGAGGTTACAGGATTTTATATTCTCACTTTCAAAATACTTTTTTTGTTATACACTTTTCCAGCCAGTTGTCTAAAAGCGGATCTATCTTAGCTGACAACTCCATGTTCTCACACTTATTGTATTCACACTAATGATTTAATGAATGAACAAAAACAATTTGACTACAGGGGGATTTGAACCAACGAAATCCAGTTTAACGTGCCGGAGCTCTACCAACTGAGCTATTTATCCCTATGTTGGCCGTCTCCCTTTTTGTCACTTTCCCCAATTATTTGAATTGACACTAACTAATACAAAATCTGTGGCAAATTTTACAACTGAAATTTACATTTATTTATATACATGTAAATACACTTGCAATTATTGTTCGACAAGAAGGGGTCCAGCCCGATTACTTGTTGATTCGAACCACCATGCCTAGTTCAAGAAGTGGTCTGTCCCGTTTCTCCACTGGCTTCATGCATTGCGGCATCTCATTGACCAGATCCAGTGCCGCTCGGACCACCATAAAAAGGTTCTTTGTTAGAAAAACGGACGCCGTCATTCCCTGTTGCAACCACAGGTTGAATCGGATGGCGAAGAAAGGAATGTCCACGAGTAGGAGATAGAGTACCGACTTGAGGAGGAAAGCCCCCTCCCAGTGGCTCTCTTCTTCGGGTGGCTCCTCCCGCTCGCCCCGGTTTCGGTCTTTCTTCTTCTTCTTTGGCTTGGGGCGAGGTTGGCTCGGGAAGCGCGGTTGCTTCGAGGCGAGGACCCGGAGTGCGAAGAGCGGAATGGACGGTAAGATGAAGCAGATACACCCGAAGGCGACCACAGCAGAGCGAACGTGGTACGGTAGGATATGTTGCTCATCCCCGCTCACAACCATGTCCAGTAGGTCGGCGCTGTCCAGCAAAGCCAACCCAGCCATAGTGCCAAGCTTCTGAACTTGAAGTCTATATTCCTCTTTCTTCACGTCTTCATGGTGGCTGTGCGTGAGCAAGAGAAACAAAATGGCGGACAGCGATACCGCTATCTTTAGAACGATAGGGCTAAATAATCCTTCGTGCACACCGGTGAGATCAATGTTGTGAATAATACGGATGATTTTGGCAACGAAGACGCAGGCATAGATGAGCCAACAGGCGTAGGCAAATGGGAACTCGTAGAAGAAATCTTTCTTTGTTTTTGGCAGCGGGTACACCGGGTGACCAGCTTGCCGTCTGGACACCACAAATGCTGCGATCCAGAATAACAAAACTATTGCGTCGATGATGATCCATTCGAAGCCACGCCGAAACCCGGTTCCCTCTCCGTAGTGGATAAGGATGTGGTCAAGAAAGGCTGACTGACCAGCCAGGACTAAGAGGCACACTAGTTTGACCCCTACATCGGCGACCAGACTTCTCACATTCTCCCCAGTGTTCATCATCCTGAAATAACTGTCTCTCTTCTGAATTTTTCCGCCCAAAAATCAAATCACACAGTCACGTAGGTCCGGATACCACAGGATAACTACAAAGTAGACACTGTGAACTATAGCGCTGATATCAAAATTGAAATGCATGAGGAATTTTCCTCAAGTTTTTGGCAATCATTGTGTCAAGAAAGATAGTGACTCCTGTGGTTATTTTGAGCAGCAAGTTTACGTTGACTGTTGGTCCTTGGACCTATTTTTAACTCGACTTTTGTTGGCATCGAGTCGGTCTTAAAGGTATAGTGACGCACTTGGTTGCCCACTGCTCTATCCTTTTAAGGAGATTTTAGCAGCAGCTGAAAGTACACGAAAAATGTCGTTGTCGTGACACTTAGATTTCCACAAGGATCATCATTTACATCCTTGCATCTCTATCGTATCTATGCACTGAGGATGAACATGAACAACACGCAAGACAGTCTTATAAAAAGTAAGATTTGAAACTTTGCATGATTGTGCACTATGGTGAGTTAGGTGAGGTTTGCGGTGGCACCATGTGAACTCTTCTTTGAGCAAAGTGTATGCTCTGAAAATATTATAGACAACTCAAGACGATCTTAGGCTATGCCTACATTCAATTCTTGCTGCTGATAGGCATAGCATACGCCACATCACATAAGAAGCTTGTTCGTTAATAGTGTTTTTGTCCAGTCAACCACACGCTTTGTAGAACGCAGAGTGGAGCCGAAAAGTTGGCGTAGTAAGTGTCCGTAAACTCGAAGAAAGTTTGAAGTCGTTTCCACAAGTTCAATGCTGACAATTATCATCAACAACTAAAGCAAGCAAATTCACCACTATTATTAGGCCTCACCTGCCCGAAAGAATGTTTTAACCATCACACTGCCAAAAAGACTCATCTCATCTTTTTAGGGCTTTCGTTTGTTCTAAGATCATACAAAACGTTAGTGCCATCAACTACGGTGAACAAAGTAGCTTCAAAATGGGACTGAAAACTTATGGTCTTTTGTGACTCAAAATGGGCTACGGTAATAATGCCCAGTGTCTCGTGGGGACTCATGATAGCTATGTGGATGTGGAGTCCTTAATAGAAACTAGGAACTTCCTGAGTTTAAAGTAGAGCATGGATGACGTGATGACGTGTCAGGGAGTTCTCGAGGGTGATAATAGTCCTTGCATTCAGTAGACTTGATTCAAGTCCCGTTCTCGTGTGAGAGGTCCCCAAGCAAACACGCCGTATGATGGTGCGCGCTCGCCGTCAAGTGGTCTCGGGGGAATGCACAGCATCACAAAAAATAGTTTTCTGGCGATGGCACGGGATTGGGACTTGAGGCAAGTCCATGCATCCAGCAGACAAATTGAAATTATGTTGTTAGTCATCTAGTGTCGAGTCCACCCCGTATAAAGGTTTACTCGTGGTTCTAAGACACCTCATTGTATGACAATGGTTGGACATTTTGGAGGACGCCTTTTGCGTGCATATGGATTGCTCATTTCAATTATTATTATTGCCAAGTGACAGCTGATAAGCTAGTTCACCATAATGATTGACCCCTTGTATACGACGTGACAAGCTCCTAACACACACGTCAAAAGAATTAAGGCTATCATTGGCTGAAGGTTGTGCGTGACCACAGCGATCGGCCAATGTCATGGGTGTGGAAGGAGTTCAACAATCCAAGAAAATAGAATGTATATTCGGTTTGCGGTAACACCATGTGTGTATCTACTTGCCAGGTAGAGTTGTTCTCAGGGAACTGTCTTGCTCTGCCGTGGAGTAGATAATCGGAGGTTCGGGAGACTTCTCAGTTCTGAAAAGAACTGTCCTGCTTTTAACTATTACCAGGGCGGATGGTATAGAAATTAGACTGGACTACTAATTTAGCTTATAGGATCGTAATTAACTGTACTGCCGCGGAGTCAGTTCTGAAATTGGTCTCAACGTTTCGACTAGCTTGCTCTAGTCATCGTCAGGAGACTGTAGAAGCAGGTTTTTAGGTTTTTCAGCTGTATAATGGATTTATAACTACGCAGGTTCAGATTAAAAAGCAAAAGAAGTATAGGTCATATGTACGGTAAGTCCAGTCGTTCCGAAAAATAATATCCAGTATGTGAAGAAAAAAAAAACCAAGGGTCTTTGCGAAAGCAACCTTGAATCTTTGTAATACGCAGGTTCACGTTCAGAAAGCATGGTAATCCAGTGCGCCGTTTCGAAAATATCCCGCCCTCTGCCGCCCGTGCCTGTGAAAAAAATCCCAACAAGGGTCTTTGCGAAACACATGCACACAGGCAGGTTGTCATTGTCAGGGTCGGGACGAAGATTACCGACTGAAGTGCGAAAATGACTTCTCCGTTATTAGCTTGGAAAAGGTTTGTATGAACAGTTATTTATTTTAAAACAAAGTGTCACACATTTTTCTGTCTATCACGAGTATCGTACCAAATTATGTTTTTTTTAAAGCAAGTTTTAAAGCCGCAAATTGGTCAAAGTTAGATATGCCCAGTTTCCGGACAATACAGTTTCACCGCGTTCTGTGCAAACAAAATTTCTGTCCCCTGTGGCTGTGCAACTGCAAGTGCAATGCAATGCACACAGATCAACCATTGACGAACGGTATTATTTGTTGGTAAACTTTCCGTATCCTGCCACCACTTTTTAACTAATTTTTACAAAAAGGAATATCTCATTTGAATGAATAATTAGATTGAGATTTTAGAATTAGAAATAGATACTATTTTATTTCAATCATTATTACATTTTATAATTATAAATTACAAATGAAAAAAAGTGGTGGGTGGCAGTATATGGTATATTTTACCGGGCCGTTATATGGCTCTCTCTTATTGAGAGTCTTATTCATGTATTACAAACACCTCTGGCTCTGTCTTTTCAAGTCCAATGATAAGAAGTGGTGGTAGAAATTT
Organism: Asterias rubens; assembly: GCF_902459465.1. NCBI lineage: Eukaryota > Metazoa > Echinodermata > Asteroidea > Forcipulatida > Asteriidae > Asterias > Asterias rubens. The sequence goes on from NC_047080.1 coordinate 2,040,027, forward strand.
GCATAACGTTCATCCCATTTTACATTTTACTCCCCATCCAAAAGGACATTTGCCATTCTGCAAAGGTGTTCACCACAATGCAGCATAGGGGGTAATTCTTGTTCTGCTCGATGCTTTTCAGAGACACAGAGTGTTCCAACCATCAGACAAGGTACGTTTAAATGAAACAGCCTTCACAGGATTATGAATGAAGTTGGGAAGGTAGGGCTAGCGGGTGATACCCATGCCTACATCCTTACGGACTGTGTAGAGGGTAACCCTGCTGCAGCCCCAGGAGTAGGTGGCATTGTTTTCCTGGTGACAGTTGAATCGTGTTAATAACCCAAATGTATTGTTGTAACAGTTGTAGCTCTCACCGTGAATGTGGCCATCCGGCTTTGTGAATTGGGCGATATCTTGTAAAATTGCATAGACCCACTCCTTGTTGCATATGATTCCACAATCTAATCAAAACAGCGACCTCACCCATTCCTTAACTGTTCCTCAAGTTTCTGCTGTGTGACAATCAACAATTGTACAATTAAAAACAAAAAAATTGAATTAGATATCACTAAATGTGAGAAATTAACCTGTGTTTATAATAATAATAATTTCAAATATTGTTATATGTTCGATCCGTTTTATTCCTCTGCAGTTAGGAAACAGTTGCAGGTATTGGTTGGAACACAGAAAGTATGGAGGTTTGTAATAAAAATTGTTTGCCTGTTTGCTGCATAATTTTGTAAATATTCGAGCCCGTCATATTTTCAGGCTTTCGCATTCCAGTCTTTGTGGAAATGGTGGACGAGGATTGTGAGTAGGGGCTTTCCACAAGGAATTTCAACATTTTTGCAGTTCCTACAGTTCCTACAGTGAGTACCGGTACTACTTTTGAGGATCCCCACTTGTGTCCTTGAGCAAGACACTTTATCATAATTGCTTCTCTCGTCTGGCGAGAGCTAGGGAGTAAACTGGAGTATGGGATTATTCTTAACGGTTTAATGCCAATGAAACCAGAAATAAACATCAGTCCGATGGGCCGTATTTGCTCGGGACAGACTTGACCCTTTTCTTGACCCTTTTCTGTAATCAGTGACATGGAAAGTAAATGCTCTAGTCTTTTTGTCCCATCTACAGCAACCAGCAGCAGGATCGATCAGCTCTCTTCAAACAGCTCGCCAATAAGCAGGATGACCTTACAGTGAAATGCATGAAAGACAGCTACCAGGAGGCGGTCATCCCACTAGCCGACGACCCACGCATCCAAGAGAAATACCTCAATTTCTACAACACGGTGCGGATCGGCAAGATACTAGAAGACTTGGATACATTCGCTGGTGAGTTTCAAGTGAGTTCTATTCTTATGATTTCTTTCCCTAAAGGCCATGTCATCTTTCTCAGATTTCTGAGGGTTGGTGCCCATTTGCGAATCATGCGGTCATGCTCAAACCAATTCACAAATTACTGCGTCTTTCTTCTCAAACAGTTTCCACGTCTTATCTGCACAACAGAGAGTCACAGGGTCAATCCTCACCTCTGGTTATTGTTACAGCCCTGGTCGATAGAATAAGTAAGTATTAATATATAAGTAAGTACTGTATGTGTTTCCTAATAAGAAGTTATTCCATGTGTCAGGTTTTTTTTCATTTTAAAATCTGGATCCATGTTGTTGCAGATTTTCATGAGTTGGACATAAAGTATGACAAGGATATCAAGATGTGCGGCAATGTGACGTGGGCGGGGAAGAGCTCGATGGAAGTCACCATGAATCTGCACCAGGTGAGACCTAGACTTGTCCACAAGTCGTTGAATATCTGTCGCAGTAATGCGAAACAGCTCTCTTGCAACTATCTCACAAGAGGGATGTTCTGCTCTAATCGTCTCGCTTCAGATTTTTGGCAATATCTACCCAAAAGACACAACCACCCTTTGAACTTTATATATAAATGAAACAAACAGTGGTTTTGAATTACTATAAAAAACATACAATTTTGATTTGTTTTCTTCTCGGCAACCTCCTATATTATCACTTCCCGTTTGCTCTAACTGTATGGGCTTTTTGCTTTCTTATTGATGCAGAAACAAGATGATATTAACTGGAAGAAATTGCTTGGTGCGAGATTTCTGATGGTCGCCAGAGACCCAAACAATAGAGGGTAGGAGTTCACAGAATTTAACAGAATAACCATTGTAACTTGTTCCCAACCCCTTTAAAAAAAGAGAAAAGTATCCTCCATGTGTGTATAAAAAATAGGGACTGAGAAAAACTATTGAATTTCTCTAGCTTTTGAACACATGTTCTGGAGCAGAAGAAAATATAATTTGATTTTAATTTTCCAGCGCTACATTCGTACATCCGCTAAGAGCGGAAACACCAGAGGAAGCAACCATTCTAGAAAGAGGGGAGAAGAATAAACAGCTGCGTCTCCATCGCTCGGAGCAGTCGTTATTCAAGAGCGCCCCAACAGCTGAAGAGAGAGAAATCATCCATAGGCTTTTTGTGGATACGCTCGATACAAAGTGAGTGGATTTGTTGGAGGACAAGCCTGGAATTTTTTTTCCAGCACAAGTAAACAATATGAGACCTCAACAGTTTTTGACAGGTTGTCAAAAGTGAAACGAGTGAGAATGCAATTTTGTTGAGCAGTTGTGATAGCCCCAATCTATGGTTAACCATGGGCAAACCTTCCACCATGCCATGCCCTCAATTTTAATATTTTTTTAAAAGTCAAATTCTTTTTGCGGTTAAGTATGCAATTCTCGTTTACCGGCACGATATGTTAGCTTTCACCATCAGCTGTATTTTACCAATAGGTTTTTAAAAGCTTGTAGGCAGTTTGACAAGATTACAAGAGACAATATTTGAAATGATAGCTTTCAAGAGTAACAAACCATTGCTATTTGGTTGTTGGTTTTTATTTTCAGGTCAGCCTCCTTCAGCACAAGAACGAAGCCTACAAACTCAGTCTGGATGGAAGACTCGAAGCTTAAGAATCTCCTCATCTGCTTCCCAGAGGTAAAAACTGTAGACACAAAAACCACTAACATCTTTTCCTCTTGGCTTACAACTTATGGAGTTATTGCATTAATATAATCTTCCTTTAAAGGCAGTGGACACTATTGGTAATTACTCAAAATAATTATTAGCATAAAACCTCACTTGGTAACGGGTAATGGGGAGAGGTTGATAGTATAAAACATTGTGAGAAACGGCTCCCTCTGAAGTGAAGTAGTTTTTGAGAAAGAAGAAATTTTACATGAATATCAAGCATCTGAAAGCACACAACTTCGTGTGGCAAGGATGTTTTTTCTTTCATAGTTATCTCGCAACTCCGACGACCAATCAAGCTCAAATTATCACAGGTTTGTTATTTTATGCATATGTTGAGATACACCAAGTGAGAAGACTGGTCTTTTCATTGTCTTTAATTTTCATGTGCTATATTATTAAGGTGAAGTTTGCAGTGACACCATGTGGAAATCTCTCTTTTGAGTAGTGTTGTTTTCGAAAAGAACCAGTGGTTGACAACTTATCGTTCCATTATGCTCCGATCGTACACAGGAGAAGAAGATGGTAAAAGCATACCAAAGATGATCAGAGCTAACTTATCAAAACATTGAGTCAACCACTGGTTCTTTTCAGAAACTGCTCAAGAGAGAGATTTTTACATGGAGTTACGTCACACCTTACCTTGTGATACTTCCACTATGCAAATTTTGAATCCTGCTTTTTTTTTTTTTCTTTTTTGTAGCAACGGAACTTGTACAACAAAATCTTTGGTGGTTTTCTAATGAGACAAGCATTGGAACTGGCTTACGCAAATGCTGCTGTGTACTGGTGAGTGTAGTTTCAGTAGTGTTGCAAGCCGCACAGAGACTATACATGTAAACAAAGATACTTGCAAATGATGTTGGGTATTCTTTATGTAATATATTTAAAATGGTGTTATAGGGGCAAGGGTCATCTTTTTTTTTTTTAAGGATAATGTCTTAGCAGATAGTACTTCAAGAACGATTTCTGTTTGTTCCTTCTCATTCAGTCAAACGAGACCCATTTTCAAGTCGGTAGACAACATTCAGTTCCGAAAACCAGTCGAGGTTGGAGACTTGCTCTACCTATCATCACAGGTACGTGTTATTGCTTCTCTTGAAAACTCGACCTTGTTCCCAATGGTACATGGTGGATTTCATGATTAACTTCAAAGTCCTAAAATTCTCAATGTATCTCTAAAGGTAAATATGGGTTTTTGTTCTGCAGGTTGCCTTCACAGATGGCCATTACATGCAACTCAGGGTCCATGCTGAGGTCGTTGACCCAACGACTGGCGCACGAGACACCACCAATGTATTCCACTTCACTGTCAAGTCATCGAGTCAGGGTCCCATACCCATGGTACGACCTAAAACCTATGGAGGTCAGTAGCCACGTACACTTTATATCTTCACGACAAATTGTCTTATTATTAGTAAGTTGTTTAACATCTATTAAATTGTTGCGGTACCATATAGGATCAAACTGCCTGGAGTAACCCGCAGGCAATCTCTGTCGTCTATTTTGCAAGACAGTGCTCTAGTTGCAAAAGGTCGTGGGTTAGAATCCCACTCGAGTAAATGCCTGTGATTTTTTTCACAGGACTCGGAAAAGTGCTACAGTGCTAACACACATCAGTAAACACACATCAATGTTTTTAGTGTTCAACCAACAATTTAAAACAAAATGTCTGTGGCATTCTATTAGGGTTTTTGGCTAGCATGTTGAATTTTTACAAAGTGGATAATTTAATATATTTTTTTTGTTGTCTCATATGTTGACAGAATCAATGTTATTTCTGAACGGTCGAAGACACTTTCTGGAGTTTTTGGAGGAGAATCCTGAAGAAGCAACAACATAGAACACCATTGTGGAGGATACGGCTTGGGGAGGAGGCACACACACAAGATGCCGCACCTTTTATTCGTTTAAAGACACTAGACACTATTGGTAATTGTCAAATGCTAGTCTTCTCACTTGGTGTATCTAAACATATGAGTGAAATAACAAACCTGTGAAAATTTGAGCTCAATTGGCCGACAAAGTCGCGAGATATTAATGAAGCCGCTAAAACACCCTTGTCACCAAAGTTCTTTCCTTTCAGATGCTTGATTTCGAGACCTCAAATCCTAAATTTGAGGTCTTGAAACCAAATGTGTGAAAAATTACTTCTTTCTCGAAAACTATGTTACTTCAGAGGGAGCCGTTTCTCACAATGTTTTAAACTATCAACCTCTCCCCATTACTCATTACCTTGTATTAAGGTTTCATGCTTATAACTGCTTTGAGTAATTACCAATAGTTTCCACTGCCTTTAAAGCCATTGGACCCTTTCGGTAAACACTATTGTCCAAGGCCCAGCCTTCGTGTATCACAACTTCTATATCAAATAACAAACCTGTGAAAATTTAGGCTCAATCGGTCATCGGAGTCTGGAGAAAATAACGGGAAAACCCACCCGTGTATCCGCGCGTTTCGCCATGTCATGACATGTGTTTAAAATAAATCCGTAATTCTCGCTAACGAGAATTGATATTGTTTTACTGTTTTCTCAAAAAGTGAAGCATTTCATGGAATAATATTTCAAGGGAAGTCTTTCACCACTACCTTCTGTAAATCCTGTAAATTATTTGTAAATCTGTGAACTTTTTTCTTTTTTTTCTGTACCGAAAGGGTCCAATGGCTTTAATATAGGGGTACAGTAAACTTGTTCCTCGTTGTGTACATGTGCATAAAGTCTGAATAGAAAGCTGTAAAAATATATATGCAAATATGCCATTGAGCAATTATTTAACAGTATATTTTATCTTATTTTAAATAATAGAAATCAAATACGCTGATAGAAGAATGTTCTTAAATTATAACTTCTCTTTTGTAAAACATTGCATTTTTATTTTGATATCAGTTTGACCTACCCAATTTAGGAAACAGTTTTTGAAAAAGCAATTGCTCAGACAATATATCCTAGTCTTCGTGGTATAATTTTAACTTAAATATTTTTTTTAAATTAGTTATTTTTGTTGATTTTGATCTTAAACATGTGGTACTTGATTGTAAATATCTGCATGTTTCATGAAAATGTAATTTTATTGTCCCGAAATAATTATTCATCAATACATGTACAAATCAGCCCTATTCTTGAATCTAATTCATTTGTCTTGAATCACTTTGCTGATTTTATATCTGCACTTTTAAAGTAAATCTTTTGTTTGAAAAGAATTAGACAACAGATAGATAATGGAACATTATGCTGCTTTTATTTACAAAAGTAATTAAATTATATGTTTTTGAGATAAATTGCTGTTGTATTTGCCTGGTTGTATTTTACTTTGATCAATTTAATTCTTTTATCTGAAGCGAAAGTGGGAAGTTCTACAAAAAAAGTATGGCTTGTGGGAAGAGTCCCATGGCAATCCACTTGTTATCTTTGGCCCCAGCAACCCTCTTTCTAAGTTTGTGTATTACAAAAGCTAAAACTTATTTCATAAAAACTTCTTCAAATTCGTTTGTGTAGTACAAAATCTAAAACTTATTTCATAAAAAGTATTCCGTTTCCAGAAAGATAGGCCCCTTTCGAAACCCCGGCTTACACTTATTGGCTCCGTCAGTCAAAACGTGCGCGATTCAATCAGACGGGCAGAGCTCACGCCATATCCGTAGTTTCGAAAATGCTCAAAATGTACCAGGTTAGTGTCTGAGTCCCAGTCTTATTTTTACGGACAGCTGTAGAACAGCATGATAAGATCGAGCTTAGACTGGTTACTTTCGCACGTTGCCTATCGCTATTGAGCAATGCTAGTTCTACCCCTTTCAACTTGTTGATAATTTCGTTGTCAGAATTTCACTGTTATTTACACTCTTGGCAAGCCTTTAACTTGAAGTTGAACGTCATCATGGCCGTTGGGAAGTATGCGATGTCTAAGGCGACATTTTATGATGAGGCGAAGAGTTATTGGGAGCAAATAAGCCCGACTGTGAATGGAATGCTGGGCGGTTATGGAAGCATTTCCAATATTGACGTCAAAGGGTCCATCAACTTTCTCAAACCAATGCTACTGGTAAATTATATTTATTGTGTTAATATTATTCTTCACAAACCTGCCGATAAATTATGTCATTTTCTGAAGTTTATGAAAAAGTTAACATGCAGACATTAATTTCGTTTAACTTGTTCCACCTCGTTCCTATTTTATTTAACATGATTACGTTTGAATTCAATTAATTTATTTAAAGATTAAGTTCTTTGGACTTTATTGGTTGTTGTTAAGGAAAAGTTTCCGTATGGCGCCACCACTTTTTCATTCGAAATAAAATAATATAGTATCTAACTTACCTGATTGATATATCCCTTTTTGTAAAAATGAGTGAAAAAGTGGTGGCGCCATACGGAAAGTTATCCATTGTTAACATTGTTTGCTGTAGTTTGTTTATATTTTTCTATATAAACAAATCAACTTCCCCTTACTTGTTGACAACTTGACTTGAGGCTTTTGGTTAGTTTAATTTTTTCATAATCATTGTAATAGGAGGATTAGTTCCTTTTATTTTAATAAAGCCCATAAAAAAAGGTCTAATAGTATTTTTATTTATAATGACATGTACTCTACTCTTTTTTCTTAGTTCTGAACTTTGAATTATTTCTGCCACATTTCCATTAAATTCTCACAGAATCTTTCTTTTTCTTTAGTACACACTCTTTGTTATTCATTGGCACCTATTTTAATCTAACTAATGCAGTACGTTTTGTTTTGTTCAACAGTGTGAATGGAAAGAGCGCGTTGGATCTGAAAGAGCGCTAGACTGTGGTGCCGGCATCGGCCGCGTCACCAAACATACTCTCCTGCCCTTATTCCAGACGGTCGATCTCGTCGAACAAGAGCAGAAATTCCTCGACCAAGCCCCTGCGTTCCTGGACGAAGGAGCATCCAAAATCGGGAAATACATCTGTTGCGGACTTCAAGAGTTTGTTCCTCAAGCCAAACACTACGATGTCATCTGGTGTCAGTGGGTCTTAGGACATCTCACCGATAAGCATCTTGTCGACTTCTTCAAGAGGTGCAAGGAAGGGCTGAGGGACGGGGGTGTCATCTGCGTCAAAGAGAACATTTCGAAGGAGGGTTATGTTTACGACGAACAGGACAGTAGTGTAACACGATCATCCAAGGAGCTGACCAAGATTTTCTCAAAAGCGGGACTCACGATCTTGAAGGAAGAAACCCAAACGAACTTTCCTCTGGAGATTTATACCGTCAAGATGTTTGCTCTCAGATGAAAAAAAATCACCTCGTCCTGTAGTTGATTTCTTATAATGTATTGACAGTTTCAGGAAAATGGCAGATTTTGACTTTTTTGCAAAGTTACAAACCAAAGTCTTCCTTAAAGGATTCGGGTACTTTTTGAAATAGTCCAAAGATAATGATAGTGGAAAGCTCCCCTTCAAATATTACTAACTGAGGTTGTGTAGTTTTTGAGAAAAGAGTAAAACAAGTCACAAAATAATTTTCGTCTCAGTAAAATCCAGTTGTGATATTATACCAAAACCATAGCATAACTGGTTAATACGTTTTTACATGCTAAAACTGAGACGGAAATTATTTGTTTTACTCATTTCTCAAAAACTACAGCACCTCAGTAAGTAGAATTTCAAGGGAAGCTTTCTACTATCATAATCTTCAAACTGTGTAAGTTTAATGTAAATCTGTGGACATTGTGTTTTGTGTTAGGAAAAGGTACATAGACCCTTTAAAAAGAAATTATGCTCATAGTATGAGCATAATTTCTTTATACGCAATTGGTAAACAACAAAGATTGCATCTGACACTTGACGTGATGTTGAAATACAAATTCATTATTTTTTAGATGGACATACCACAAAACCTCATCCCAAAGATTATAAATAGTTTTGCAGAAAATCATTGTTTCTTAATCGAAATGAGTTGAAAGTTTTCAGATGTGAGTGTGTTAATTTAATTTGGATATTTACCAACAATGTGTACTGTTGTGATGCCAGTATTGAAATAAAATAATAATGCTTTTTAGACAAATTAATCCAAAGTTTGTTATTATAAGTTACCGTTTACCCCTTCTTGTGGTCAAATTAAAAGAAAATTCAAGCGCCTACTGTGTTTGTGCTGAAGGTCCGATCAAAAACATTACTGTGCCCAAGTTGTTTAAATGTGTGCCCATAAATTACAAATAGAAATGCATAGCTTGCTTACTCTGGCTTAACTTGATATAACATTTTAAAGATCAATAAAGTTAATAAGATGTCGCACAAAAAAAGAGCAGGCCCATCGCATCCCATATTTTCCTTTTTAAGTCATTGGTTTAACTGTTGGCCTTGATGAAATTACTTAAACTTGTTTGCACCCCATGGAGCGAGCAAGGATAACTATAGTATATAGATAACTATTATTTATAATAAAATGAGTAGGGTAGATGGCCTTAGCTTTTGATTCAAACCATACCTTTTTTTCAGAGGCATAAACAAGTAAAAATGAATCCCACATCCGTTTATAGCAAAAAGAAGAGCAAATAAAGGGAAGGTATCCAGGGTTTATTATTTATACATAGACTGTTTCAAGCTGATGATATAGTCCAAACATGGAAACTCTACCTCCATGGTCCAAAATATCACCTGGAGGAGACCATGGGTGTTTGACGTCAATATAGACATTTTGATTGTTTTTAATATTATTGACAAAATGGGATGATGTAACTGTTCTTCCCCATTAGAGACCCACACGTCATCAGACTGCAATTTTATTTTTAGACCACAAGATCAAAACTGGGCTTCCCATCCAGCCATCATACACTAATAATTTTCTCCACTGTCAAACCAGGGAGGTAACCTCCATGGTCAAACAAAGTTTTATCATCGAGGTAGAAAAATAAAATACACCAATATAACAAATACCCTATTGTTTTTCATATATATACACGATTAAAGCTTCTGAAATGATTGATAACATGGAGCAATGTTGATACATTGACTTTGGTTTGGTTTACAAATGAGTCACTGTTTTAATCCTTTTAATACAACCTGTCGTAAATAATTATTGCATTATCATGCGCGCGCGCACCAATAATTACGTGCCTGAATAATTCTTTTACCCAGAATTCCTTTCGACAAGTCATATAAAAAACAAGATGGCGCTCAAGGCGGTGGTCGGTCAAAGTAAGTTCGCTATGTTTTTGTTGAAATTATGTCTGATAATGAAGAATTTTATAAAAATAATGACTTGAAAGTGCGGAACTTTATTTCAGCATAATTTTTATCCGATATTTTTGTGGCAAAATGTGAGTGTTATGGATGAAATTTCATTTGAAAGCCGTGTGTATTTTTGTTGTAATTTCTTTTTGGTGTGTCGTCTCCCCCCGGACCCGCCCACCTCTCACACCCTCCTCCCCAGCCAAAACAACATGAATTTATTAAAGCCGTTCTCTACAAATACAATGGGTATGTGTCCACAACAAAGTCGCTTAAACAAGGTCACCGACTGGTTGAGCAATCCTGCCCTTTATTTGCAAACTCCATAAAAAAAATTAAAAAAAATAGTGCACAATTTTTGAAACAGAGACAGAGTACTGTCTAGAAAAAGACTTCCCCCTCCGCCTTTCTGGCCCACAACGACTACGCCCAAGTAACTTCAAGAGGTAATAAAAGAAATTTCAAATAGAAAGTCACGTTTTAAGCCAATATTTCTTCGGGATATCGCCACCACTTTTTCACTCATTTTTACAGCAAGGGATATATCACTGAGGTAAATTAGATACTATATTATTTCATATCATATCAAAAATGAAAAAGTGGTGGCGCCATATGGAAAATTTTCCATTACTTCCCCCAGTTGTCACACGCACAAATGGATTTTGTAAAATCCTGTCAAATTTTTGTGGAAATTTAAAAACTGGATATCCAAATTGTTGACTTGCAATACATTCACATGAAAATTACAGATAAAGCAGGGTGTCTAGATTTAAAACAGGGTGTCCAAAAGACACACATATTATGGAAAAGAGGGAGGGGATTTGCTGTGCAGCTGTCATATTGGGGGTGTGGGTGGGGGAGATTGTAACAGCTATGGGCAAGCTAATCTTGAACGTCGAGGGTGTATTTTGTTGTGGATGACTATGATGGTGGGCGAGATGACTGGTTTCCATTATTTCGGGTCCTACTACTTGCCGCCAACTCGCCGTCAACTCACTTGCGCCGTCAACTCGCCGTCAACTCCTCCAATATACATTTAAAATCCACAAAAGAAGCATAGAACTGTAAAGTATCAGCTCAAACAGCATTCGCGTAAGTTTTAGGTCATATTTCGGAACAAAAATTGAGTTTTTTTCTTGTGAAAAAAAATTCTGGAAGCCGAAAAACTGTCGACCGCCATCTTGCTTTTTCACAATGATTAGTCTTGGCCAAAGATGTCAACTTTTTTTTTATCAACACAAAGTCGTTTTTGTGAATGAATTTGTACCGAAAACCATGAGAAATATGTAGTTTAGCCCAGACTTAACACTTCCGTGCCCCCTTTTTATAGATTTTTCATGTAAATTTAATGAGTTGACGGCGCGAAAATGAGTTGACGGCGAGTTGACGGCAAGTCGGCGAGTTGACGGCAAGTAGTAGGACCGATTATTTCAAAGTCTATTTTCTGTAACCAAGATAAGCTAATTTTATACAGTCAGCTGCACCAACTTGTCTATCAAGAAAACCTAATAATAGGCCTAACTATCCATGATAATAGACCGATCCATTAAGCTCCGCCCCATTGCGTATTGACCAATCACAACGCAACGAAGGTCCGACACTAAGGTCCAATATGCGTGCGCGTATGCTTGGCGCGCTCGGCAGAGTTGTGCAGAAAGGCATTGGAGAGCCCAACGTGTTCTTGCTCACACGTGCTTTGTGGGCGGAGCCTACTGGAGTGGTCTATTGTCAATGCCAAAGTACATATTATGGTAGTACAATGTATGCTGTACAAATGTTTTTTTCTAGTCCCATGGTATTGTTTACCGCTCAATGTGGTTATGTACATGGAATAATACACTGAGGTAAAAATATGTTTTTTTTATAGATTGTTTTTCTTCTTCTGTCAAGCCTCTAGTGATTAATTGAATTTATGACAGTTTTGTGCTAATATTTATTTTTGGGGAAGAACAGGGATGTCCACGGAAAATAGATAAAAAGAATTGGGGAAAATTATCAAGAGATAGTTGAAAGAAGAAAAAACATTATTTTGTTGTGCTTAGCTACTATTTGTGCTTTTAAGCAGAACTGTTAAATTGGGCCCTGGAATTACTCGGGGACCATGTTGCTTGTTAGCCTCAGTGCCCCTGCAGAAGTTTCCGAGAGACTTTAAAGATTTTCCTCTGGAAGTGCCCTTTGTAAATTTAAAATGGCCTTGCCCCTCAAAGATGAAATCCAAGGCCTTTATATATTATATGGTAAAAGAACCTTACAGAATTGGTAATAATAACAAAAATCGTGAAGATCACAGATTTACATAAAACTTACACGGTCTAATGATGATGATGATAGAAAACATCCCTTGAAATATTTCTGTCTGAAATATCTTATTTGATGAGAAATAGATTTAACTAATTTCCCATTTGGAGTTTATCGCTCAGTGAATGTTTTATTTGTTTTTGTTTTGGCATCGATGCAATGCAAAATGTGTACTAAGGTTTTCACTATTTTCTCAGGACCCAGATGGCCGATAGATCTCAAACTTCTACAGGTTTGTCGAAGGATTACATAAAGTGATTACACTGCCAGCAACTGTTTTGTTATAAAAAAAACAATTCTGTAATGTTCCTTTAAATAAGGATATCTTTTGCAATACTGACCTAGCCAGCTGAACCACTTGGATTACATTCTGATTGGTCCTCATGTGTTTTAAATGGCATTTTGCCAGCGGACCATTGTTTTGGAAGATTGAGTGGTGTGTAAAGTGTACTGGGAAATGTAATGTGTGTTTAGTATGATTGGCAAAGCATGGGAAATGTAATGTGTGTTTAGTATGATTGGCAAAGCATCCTCTGCTTTGACTGATCATCAAAGCATACTTACTCACATGAGATCCAATTTACAAAATTACAATTAACATAAACATGTACAAACATTGTAGCTCTACATTTTGGTTCATATTTATATATATTCATACATAGTTGTTACAGATTCCTGTAAGTGGCGGCTTTCCGCTGTTGGATGTCAATAAAAAAAAAAATTAAAAAAAATAATTATAAAATTCAAAATAATACAAACACCGTCCTCACAATCATGGAAAAAAAGAAAAGAGTTACGCTGCTTGAATTTGTCAGTGAACAAATATTTTCCCCTTGGGCCTTTGCCTTCTCCCCGTTTGCCTGTTATGCACAAACACCTTGCAATAATATTGACCCCTCAGTATTCACTCAAGCAGATCAATGCAATTAACATATCATGTACACCACACAGACGGATGGGAATATTTTACTACTTACTGTATACATGATATGCATAATTAGCCTGCTGGCGCTGGAAGGGGTAATGCCTATTCATCGCGTTAAAGGATAGCTGTAATTGAATTTGGGATCCACTTTGACGTCCAAGTCAGTGGTTGAAAAACATTAACACCATGATACGTGTGTAGATCTAATTTGCTGTGAAGATCCGTCTTTGAGAACTTGCCATTTATTCTACGTTTTGTCTACAGAGTAAACTGAATGGAATTCCTTAAAAATTGCCACGCAGGGCACAACTGCACAGTTTGTCATCCAACTTGTACAGGGCTTGTTAATTTTGGGTTTTTTTTTTTTTGGGGGGGGGAAACCCACTTAAGACCAAATTACTTTTTTATTTTCTGGTGTTATGTTGATTGTAAATGTGTACTGTATTTACATGTACATGTACTGTATTTACATGTATGCAATTATTAGCTTCAATTATTCCAGTTTTATGTGTGTACAACGTATTATGAAAATTACTGTATTCTAAAAAGTTTTTAAAATTTAGTTGTAACAAATATGGAGTGCTTTGGCATATTATTATTAGGTATGCAATGTTTACAATGTTTTACATGAGGTTTATGTGCCAGACATGATAACTTTACTATGTTGTCTGGCGTATTCTCCCCAAATTTTCAAAAGATCAAAGCAAAGATTTCCCAAAGTGATATCAGATATGTTGAGTTTTTTTGGTGGATGATTTAAAGATAAACTTTAATCGTAGAGAACGGTGCTTGTTTTTCCTTCTGCAGGGATCCTCACAGAAGTGTTTTCTCCTCTGAAGAAACCAAATGAATGGAAGGTAAGGCAAAGGGTATGATTTGGGGGGATTCTCACTTGGGGAGATTCCCATTTGGGGGGATACTCACTTGGGGAGATTCCCATTTGGGGGGATTCTCACTTGGGGAGATTCCCATTTGGGGGGATTCTCACTTGGGGAGATTCCCATTTGGGGGGATTCTCACTTGGGGAGATTCCCATTTGGGGGGATTCTCATTTTGGATAAAGACCGGGGATAAAATAGTCAATTATAATTTTCTTAAGGTCGGCCAATATCCAGTTTCTTTGGCATTAAGGAACTGAGAATATTTTAAAATTGCCCTGAACAGGATGCCAGGCCATCACAGGTTACTATCCAGAATTTTACTCCTGTGTGTAGAGAAGCAATTATGATTAAGTGCCTTGCTCAAGGACACAAGTGTCGCAACCGACCAGGCAAGGATTCAAACCCACAATTTGAAATTACAGAGCTTGAGTCCACAACCCTAGACGGCTTGGCAATGACACCCCACAAGTCGATAACTTGATCTCTTTTTACATAAGAACAAAAAGTAGAAACAAGAACTCAATGAATAGGCTCATTTCAGCCTTTGAAAATTTGAAAGGGGACCAGACTCTTCCAGCCTCAATTTGTTTACATTGCTTCAAAAGGAAGATTCCACACGATTGTGCAATGATAATGGTCTAGATCCCTGACTCTTGTTTGTCTTTTTCCCAAAGGTGTTGGTTGTAGACCAGCTGAGCATGCGCATATTGTCATCATGTTGCCGCATGAAAGATATGACCAATCAGGGCATTACATGTAAGTAGTAAATGTCGTAAAGTCGTGCAGGTTAAACAAACGTCATACATTCTTCACTGGCACTTCTTGAGGTAGACGGCGGTTTCTTTATTAAGCCCCCTTAATCAAATTAAATACAGGGTGAGTCAGTCCTCTGAAATGAAGTCAATTGGAGAAAACCTTGTTTGGAAAACTATAAAGTGCAACAGTTAATTTTGGTTGTTTACGACCAAATTTATGTGCTGAAAATTGTGCATGATTTTTCACTATTGTCTTATAAACTCACAAAATAAATTAGGCCCAAATGTTATTTCATGTAAAATTGTTGATCACGCAAAGTCTGAATACTTTCTACAGCTATTTGTTCAGCTCTGATAGTTTGGGAGGTTATTGCAGAAATTACTGCTCAATATTCTTTTGCTAAGCATTAAACATTTGTGCATTGTAAAATGCTATAGTTGGTAACCTTATTCTGGTAAGCATAATTAATGTTTTGCTTAGCAACTTTTTAAGCAAACAACATTTTGCTTTAGCAGATAATCTTGCCTACAAAGGTTTTTATACAGGGGTGGTCTTTTTTCGGAGTGAATAATTGGACTTCCTTGAGCAAGGCTATGTTTTGCGGTAATACCATTTGTAATCTTGATTGGGTAGTGTTGGTTCTGAAAAGAACCAGTCGTTTAATGACTCCACATTTCAATCAGTATGCTCTGGTCGTCTTCAAGTAGTTTAAAATCTTACTTAACATGCTGTTTATTCATGTACAATTTGTGTATGTTTAATAATAGTGGTGGAAGACTTGATGAAGAAACGTGAGCCTCTACGCACTCTGGAGGCCATCTACATCATTCAGCCATCGGAAAAGGTACCAAAAGACGGCTGTTTTAATTTCTTCTTTGTATCTCTTTGGAAGGATCTAGTTATTATTATTTAAAGGCAGTGGACACTGTTAGTAATCACTCAAAATAATTATTAGCATAAAACCTTACTTGGAAACAAGTAATAGGGAGAGGTTGATAGTTTAAAACATTGTGAGAAACGGCTCCCTCTGAAGGGACGTAGTTTTTGAAAAAGAAGTAATTTTCCACGAATTTGAATTTGAGACCTCAGATTTAGAATTTTGAGGTCTCAAAATTAAGCCTCTGAAAGCATGCAGCTTTGTGTGACTAGGGTGTGTTTTCTTCCATTATTATCGTGCAACTTGGACGACCAATTGAGTTCAAATTTTCACAGGTTTGTTATTTTATGCATATGTTGAGATACACCAAGTGAGAAGACTGGTCTTTGACAATTACCAATAGTGTCCAGTGTCTTTAATAGGTGTTTTTTTTGCATTGGGATAAAATTTGTATTTCGTTAATGTTGGTACCATAGCTTTCCTGAGCTCGTTGAAAAAAAGAAGAAAAACATTTTTGCGGTACCTGCTGCTAACACACTGGATACGAAGGGTGATCAGTTTATAAATGGTGTAGTCCTTTCAGGGAACAACAGCACAGGGATTGTGATGGGGGTTCGATGATGAGGAGGGTTCACAATATTTAGTTTGTGGTGCACATCATTGCACAGAGATTAACTCAGCAGAATTCAATACAAGGCCTCGAAATAACCCACAGCACCCACAGCAATAGCCGTGGTGCCCTTTAATAATAATAATAATAATAATAATAAGACTTGTAATGCACACATATCCACCCTGCTGGGTGTTCAAGGCGCAGACATAATTGTGCTTAGCAGAGAGTATCAAGACAAGACAATGGTTCAACTGGCAGACGATTGCAAAGTTCTAATTCAATTTTAACTTTTCCTCAAAGAAGGGCTTCTTACCAGGGGAAACTTTGTTAAATGCCCTTACATGAACGAAATTTAAGACCTGTAATGTTATTTGTCTTGATTTTGTTTTTATTGACAGTCTATCACTCAATTGATCAACGATTTCAAGGAGCCGCTCAGCCCCCAGTACAAAGCAGCCCATATTTTCTTTACAGAATGTAAGTGAATAAATCTTGTGTATTCGATAATGTGTTGTTTTTATGACAGAAAATCTGTTTTTTTACCCCTCCTCTCCTAGGGCCACTGATTTTCCGTTTCAGAAAAGTGCAAATTCCGTTTGGCAAAAACGTGAATTCCGTTTCAGGCACAAAAAATTCCGTTTCATGTTTTTTTAATTAGATAAAAGGTTGTTTAATACCCAGGGACACACTTATAAAAATCAATTTGAGATAAGTTGCACTGTTGACTTCGTAAAATGTTCATTTGACCTGACAAATTTCAAAAAAATACTTTTTTTTATAATTGTGGATTATTTTGTATACTGCTGTTCTAAAAAGGTTGCACTGTGACTGCAGTATCAATGCACATGATGTGATAGACTTGATTCCAAGTCTAAAACTGCAGTTGATTCTCTGCATCAGCCACATTGTAGGCTAATGACAGGAGTGTATCCACAAGAGGGCGCTGTTTCAGCATGATCAAAGACTTGGGAACAAGTCTATGGACGTGACCATTCTCCATCCACAAACAAAATGTCAGCCATTTTGTTTTCGCTTTGGCGACAGAATGTTGACAGTTTACGGTTTTATTTTAGACCTTTCCGAGATGAAAAAACATTGTATGTGTTCTTATAGATCATAGGTAAGCTAGTTTGTGTATTATTGTTGGTAAAAGAGAGGGAGAAAATGCAATTTGGGTGAACAAAAAATGTTTAAAACGTGCCGCGAATAATGCCCTTCGCTTAACCATGTTAACAACGTGTGTACATCATGTGTGTAAACATTGAGGATGGTGTGAAGTAGAACAGAATGATCCACGGTTACGATCTCGTACTTTTTAATGGTCTGATTTCTGATGCCTTTTTAGTTTAACAAAAAGAATCTTAATAAAGAATGCAATTTCAATAGTTTTGGCGTCAAGAAAAAAAAAAAAAAAAAAAAAAAATCAAATTTTCTGAAATCCCGTTTTCCGTTTCAAAGGGCGGATTCCGCGAATTCCGTCCGTTTTCCGCGATCGCGGAAAATCAGTGGCCCTACTCTCCACCCCCCCCCCCCAAAAAAAAAAAGCTTTCCCGCTCGCAAGCTTTCCCGTTCGTAAGCTTTCCCGCTCGAAAGCTTTCAAGTTCGCAAGCTTTCAAGTTCGCAAGCTTTTTTTTTTTTTTTAACAGCCTTTCACGTTCCTGTTTATTCAATAGTATGGTTAAATTGAAAATAATAACATGGTAAAAATGGAGACAAACATGTTTTTGAAGTTAAATATTGTATCGTATAGTTTCTCTTCTGAGTCTTTGTAGTTGAGTATAAAAAAATATAATTGATTTTGTTTTATATTTGAGCATTTTCCTAGAACACATAAAAACCCTCAAGGAATTTGTTTTGGTCTGATGTCATTGAGAGTCTGATGTCATTGATATTTTATTTATGGTCATGACGTTAGTTGATCTACAATAGTTTCCCAATTACAGCTAACGAGTTTATGTTGTCTATAAAGAGACCTGGGTCCAAAAGAACACAAGATAAGAATTCCGGGCAACTTCTTAAAAGTCTGTAAAGGCGGTGCCTATTGTTCAGTATCTGTGTCTTGTTTGAGCTCGGTCGTGTAATGAGTACGTTCTGCAACACAGGTTGCCCGGCTGAGCTGTTCACCACGCTGTGCAAGAACCCGGCGGTGAAGAACAAGATCAAAAACTTGAAGGAGATCAACATCGCCTTCATGCCGTACGAATCATCGGTGAGGGTCAACTTTAGATTTTTGCCTCTACTTCATTCAGAATGTTGTCATTTTGGCATGTGATTTCTTCTCATATTCACCTGATTTCAGGATGTCTTTTTCAAAATCTACTCATGCCGTTATCCTTTTTTTGGGGGCAGAAAAAAGCAGTCACTGACTGGAGAATGAGGAAATCCACATTGTGTCCCAACTACCATGTCACGTGTACAATTTGTGACTGGTATCCTGCTCATTTCTTCTCTGCTGAAAATCGTTGAGCAATATTCTCTGCTTAAATTGAGCTCGGACCAGCAAGCAAATTTTTTGTACAGGACTTTTCACATTTTGTCAAATCTCATCAATGGTTGGATTATATTAATTAGCAAACTGATTATTTTAATTCGCACTAAGCAAATTTCAAATGTGAAAATAACCGAATGTTTTAATGATTGTTTTTTTTTTCCTGCAGGTTTTCTCTCTGGATTCTCCCGAGAGTTTCAACATCTTCTACAATCCAACACGTACAGCCAACCGCACCACCATGATTGAGAGAATCTCAGAGCAGATCGCTACCCTCTGCGCGTCCCTCGGTGAATACCCGGCCATCAGATATCGCAGGTCAGTTGCTTAACACAGAAGGGCAGGCCTGGAGTTTGCAAGACACTTAGCCATAGACCTTATCGCAAATACCAATGCGCAAGCGCAGACTGTTGAATGAGGTGCATTGTGGGATATATATGGATCAAATTTGGATACCAGCAAGACCACAATGCACCTAATTCCAAGCTTTACGCGCGCGCCCCGGTATTTGCGAAAAGGTCTATTGTTGCTGCATCCTTGGTGACAAGGCCATTTTCATTTGCAAAGGGCACTGGTTGTACTCAACTCTGTAAACTCAAATGTCAAAGCTGTGCAGGATATGCTGTGGAAGATCTTTTTTTTTTACGTTATCAGGAGCTGTTTGTTAATGATTGTCGTGATGATTTTCTTTGCAGTGATTTCGATCGGAATCTTGAAGTGGCTCAGATGATTCAGAGTAAGCTGGACGCCTACAAGGCCGACGAGCCTACCATGGGAGAGGTTAGTATCGCATCATGATAAGTCCTTTTATAACGTCAAAATCACAGGGTGAGAAATTTCAGAAAGTTTTCTGGGCCCAACTTCATAGAGCTGCTTATGAAGCAGACATACTTGCTGAACAAATGTCTGCTTAGCAGAAATAAGCATGATGCCAGTCAGAAATGGCACATGTGACATGTGGCTGGTAACCTTACTCTGGTAAGCATATTTTTTAAGGCTTAGCTTATTTTTATGCTTTTAAGCAGTTTTATGAAATTTGGCCCTGGATTTTGACTTTGTTGTATATGCTTAGTGAAAAGAAGCAGTTGTTTGATACTTTATACATATATAGGAATGATGCTCTTTGATCCACTTTTCCATTTTTTCTACCATTTTTATAAGGACTTTATCTTTAGGATATGTACGTCTTGCACGCTCTCCGAAAATCAGAGCATACTTATTGCAACGTTGAGTTGTTGACCACTAGTTCTTTTCACATGCTGCTATCCAAACCTCTTTTAGTTAGCATTAGCAGCCCCTCTGTAACCTTGCTATCTCTCGCTCTGTCTGAAAAAAAAACCAGGGTCCGGAGAAACATCGCTCTCAGTTGATTGTCGTCGATCGTGGATTTGATCCAGTGTCTCCTCTTCTGCATGAACTGACGTTCCAGGCCATGGCCAACGACCTCTTGCCCATTGAGAATGACGTCTACAGGTCAGTAAAGAGATCATTTCCTCATGTCATTGCAACATGGTCGCAACTCGATTCTGCAACCAAGTCAAATCTTGTACAAACAAGCTCTGTCTACAGTATCAATTATGTTATAACAATTAAATAAGAAAGCGTTCTGTGTGTTTGTCTATTGGACTCAATCTATATGGATAAAGATTCTGCAACTTCAACTACTTCTAAATACTAGTTGCTACCTAGTTATTATCTCTATTTACCTCTATTACTCAAGTTAGTACATCTACCTCTAGTTACCTCTAGTTACCTCTAGTTTCTACCTCTACCTACTAGGACTGGATGTTTGATGTTTTGTGTTCATTTAATGCTACAACTATCAGATAAGGAGAGCAGTTACAATGACACAAAATATTATCAAAAGACAAAGTTCCCGTCTGTGTTTTTGATGTAGGTATGAAGCTAGTGGAGGGGAGATGAATGACCAAGAGGTGCTCCTGGACGAGAACGATGATCTGTGGATTGGTCTCCGCCACCAGCACATCGCTGACGTTTCACAGTAAGTACAGATGCCAAACAAAATAATTTGTAGATTCTTTTTTTTTTTTTTTTTTTGAGAGAGAGAGAGACATCTTTTTACAACACAATTCTTTTGGGTACAACAAAGCGTGAAGTTTCTCGTTTGGAAGGAGTGCTGACTCTGAGAACATTCTACTGGTGCAGCATATAAGGATTATCTAGACCCCCACCCTCATCATCTCATGAAGAGGACTAGAGTAAGCTAGTCGAATTATCAAGACAAACCCAAGTCTCCTCAGACCCAACACTCCTTACAAGAAGAGATTTTGTTGCAAAGTTATACCTGCAAAAAATTCAAGTGCTTCTACATAATGAAATCTCTCGTTCAAACGGTTTCCTCCTCGTTCGACTCAGGACCTCTCCCCCAGCCTCGTTTTTCTCCTCTCAACTGACCTTTTTGACTTTCATTTTTACAACAGGGGCATTACCACTCAGCTGAAGAACTTTGCCAAGGCCAAGATTGGCGGCAAGATGGGTTCCGAAGGCTCAGATAAGGTGAGAAGAAGTGTACAATATTTTGGCTACGATTGTTGCTAAGGAGTGTGCTATAGACCAATCCGATGAAACAAAATTGGTAGCGCCCTCTATTGAAAAAATTAACCATTGCGGTGTCTTTTTGTGCACAATCTATGCACTGAAGACACCGCAGCAAATGGCGCGCGGTGCTCAACACTTGCGCGCCCGGATCGGTCTATACTTCAGTACATAATGACTCCAAGATCCAGCGGTAGTTTGAGCTGCCAATTAAGACACAGCCTTTTATGGTGCAATTTTCTTTGCTCATACTGTCCTCTGTTTGGATTGTTGAAGATTACTCACTGTTCATCGTTGACTGTTATTTTTTTTAATTTTTTTTCAGACGAGCGTCCGTGATCTGTCTCAGATGTTGAAGAAGATGCCACAATATCAGAAGGATATGAGAAAGGTGAATATTGTTTTCAAAATAAAATTGATGACATCACAATGATGAACTCAAGGGCACAAGTGTCATGACTGGGTATATAATGCCACATCCTCCCAAAAGGTACTCAAGGTGCTGACATTAGCTAATCGAACGATCACACTCGCCCTCTCGTGGTGACGGCTTGCACCTCAGGTCACCCCAAGTGACCCGTTCCACAAGCAGGGCACTGGGGGCTGACCCAGGTGAGCCCCATCAAAGTTATTTGAACGTACCAAGGCAGACCGGGGTCGACTCAGGGAGATTAAACGAACGCACCCATAGTGGGGCTTAAGACTGGGGTAGACATACATTGTACGACTCCGGTCTGAGGCATATTTTGAACTGAGGGTCCATGGAGTAAAGGGAAAGAAATCTGAATTCGTCTTTTCGTTCTTACCGCAGTACTCCACCCATCTGAGGCTTGCCGAGGACTGCATGAAGCAGTTCAAGCCGTTGGTTGAGAGTCTGTGCCGAGTTGAGCAGGACCTGGCCCTCGGTACCAACCCAGAGGGAGAGAGAGTCAAGGATCAGATGAGGAACATCGTCCCGATCCTCCTTGAGCAGAAATATTCCTCCTACGATAAACTCCGCATTATTCTGCTCTATGTCATCGGAAAGAATGGTAGGAAATCATAATGTGTGAAAATAAAACCTGTATTATACATTTACTAGGATAAAAACATCATTGTTTGAGTGTGTTTTCTCTTAACAGTGGTCCGCTGGCCAAATGCCAGTGAAAACACCTGTGGACCAGTTAAAATTGTCTCCAACTGACCCGGCTGTTTAGTCCAGTGTTGCAAAGCATCCCTATTTACTCTTTGTTCTGCTGGCTTGTCCCAGAAAAAAAAGTTAAGAGCAAACACTGTTTACTGATTATGAATTGATACTAGAACCTCTTTTTTCTGTGAAATGTTCCCCTCCGAGGTTGTATTTGAGAAATACTACGGATTAAGTGATCATGCAAAAACATGAACACGGTCTGGAACTATATTTGTATGCTCTACTGTGACCCTGTATTAAATCTTGTTGTACTTGATCGCTTTTTTTAGGAATCAGTGAAGAGAATATGAACAAGTTGATTCAACACGCCCAGATTCCTGAGCCAGAGAAGCCAATTGTAACCAACATGAAACACCTCGGAGTGCAAATCATATTTGACGTAAGTTTACTATTTAATAGATGTTAAATTTGCATCGGGGATAAAGAATATTAATTTTGGTTTTTACCCATACACCGATGTGTGTTAGCACTGTATACTCAGTACTTTCCCAAGTCCTGTGAAAAAAAATCACAGGCATGTTACTCGGGTGGGATTCGAACCCACGACCCTTGCAATTCTAGAGCAGTGTCTTACCAACTAGACTACCGAGGTTGCCCGGCAGCTAGAGGCAGTTTACTATTCTTGTTTTTGTTGCCTTCAACTACTTCAACTCCTCCCTCCTACTTTCAATTTTGGAGTTGAGCTTTAACTGGCTACCAGCCAAAATGTCATTAAGTTTATATTGTTAAAAACTGATGCCCCACTCATTTTATTTATAGCAAAGAAATTTGGTAAGCAGTAATTTCTGCTAAACAGCTTAATGAAATTTGGCACTGATAATGTTTGGCATGAACGATGATAATGGATTGAGAAATTCTTGATCAACAGCCCAAAGCTCGCAAGTCCAAGAACTCTGACAGGAAGGAGCGCATTACGGAGCACACCTACCAGCTCTCACGCTGGACACCCGTCGTCAAGGATATCATGGAGGTAAACAAAATGGTGGTGTTGTTGTTATGTTTTGTATTTACCACTTTGGATCAGTATTCCAAAATGTTATGTTTTAAAGGCAGTGGACACTTGGTAATTACTCAAAATAATTATTAGCATAAAACCTCACTTGGTAATGAGTAATGGGGAGAGGTTGATAGTATAAAACATTGTGAGAAACGGCACCCTCTGTTGTGACATAGTTTTCGAAAAAGCAGTTGTTTACCATGAAATTGATTTTGAGACCTCAGATTTAAATAATTGATCACTGCTGTGTTCACATATACTGTATAGTAGATTAATAATTGGACATTTTCCTTCTTTCAGGACACAATTCAAGATCGCTTGGATCAGAAAGTGTACCCATTCTTGTCAGGCAGATCGACTGCTACCAGCTATGGAGGATCAAACGCTAGAAGGTAAGATGTTACAACCAGTCAGAACTTGAGGAGTGGTTCCCCCTTGGGAACATAAATAACAAGAGTTGGTCCAAGCCATCATCATCATCATCATCCTTCGTCCTTATACGGAATAGTAGAAGCAGCTTTGATGAAGTGGTGTCAGGTTGCTTTGTCCCTCATGAGTTGTTGAGTCTCGTTTGGATTGAGATTTGTGTCTCGGGTGATGGTGTCAGTGTAGCTCATTTTCTTCCTGCCGCGATATGGATGTCCGCCAGGGGGATTCCAGAAGACCAGATGCGATATGGGTTGATCTGCTGTTCGCAAACAGTGGCCAGCAAACTGGAGAAAAAAATTGTGTACTTACTAAAGTTTTTGTTTTACCCCCCGATGAAGTGAAAAAGCAGAATAGAAAAACCAAGTAACAGATTCGGGAGCGAACCCCCCCCCCCCCCTCTAAATTTTGTATTATTTTGTTAAGCAGTATAAAGCAATGCTAGAAGTAGGGTTGAACTTTGGTAGTGAGCTCTTAAAGAAAATTGTTTTTATCCAGAAGCCTTCTTGTTCTAAAGAGGTAGTAAGCATCCCAGGGAATATTTCATCTGAAAGTTCCACCGGGGATGAGAAGGAAATCAATGAAATAAATAAATAAAATAGAATAAATAAATAAAAACATGGCTGGAGGAAATGGAGTCCAAAGAGGGCGCTATCAGATTAGTTTTCATTAATGGGTATTTTTGTGTGTGTGATACAGCGCAAGGTACGGCCACTGGCACAAGGACAAGCAAGCGACTAACTACAAGAGCGGCCCTCGCTTGATCATCTTCATCATCGGTGGTGTGTCCTACTCGGAGATGAGATGCGCGTACGAAGTCACTAAGAATCCACAGTTCACCAAGTGGGAATGCTACATCGGTAAGTGATGGGAAGAAAGGGAGGGAAAGAGGAAGGGGGGCGAGTTAAAAAAATGGTTCTTGGACTCGTCATTCCAAAATTAATACAAATACTAAATGCATACCCCTTTTCTCTATAGGATTGAACAGTAAACGTTTTCCCTTGTGAACCATAGCCAAATGCTACACAAAATGTAACTCATAGTATTTTGCACTAATGGCGTAACTTTGGCGCAAAACAACCTGAACGTCAGGTGGACATCCCACTACCACTCTTGCGAACACTGCATAGGCATGCCAGACTACAGAAGCAGCACAGTCAGTAGACTCAAGAAACAGGCTTGGACATGTGTGCCCCAGTTTGTTTCTGACATTTGACTTTGTCTACAATGACAGTCTTCGTTTGCCATGCAATATAGCATTCAGTTTGCAAATGCTTGGTCTCAAGACTGTACTATGCACAATTGTTGGGCGAAACCCTTGGCAAGTTCAACGTTTTGGAAGAAAATATGAAGCATTTCCAGTATTATACATGTACACTTGGTTTGCCTGTCTTTGTTGAAGCATATTTTCACCAATTTTAGGAAACAATTATTTACTGTGACCCCTTTTGTGGCCTTTCACTATTCAGGATCGACACATATTCTGACTCCGGAGGGGTTCTTGACAGACCTCCGTGACCTCAGTAACAGCTGAACAGTTGCAGCCAATCACAGCACAGTCGTGCTGGGCAGTGACCAATCAGAGCCCAGCCAACTTTCAAACCAACTCAACACAAGCCATACATTGCCGTCGTCCTCCTCCTCTGTGGGCGGGGCTAGGCAACGCCCACGTCACGGTAGGTTACGGCACCTTCCCAATCGTAACAGCGATTGCACCGAACCCGACAAGCACAAGCTATTACAGGAATAGCAACAAAAATGCGTGATTGGCCCTATCTGACCTGTAGAGGGAGCTATAACAAGAAGAAAAAGAAAATTCTAAACAAGAACAATCTAAACATATTTACTCAGACAATGAGCTCATGTATTTAATCACATTGTACCTGTGATATTTAAATGCCATGAACTCGGTATAAACAAGCTCTCAAATTCTCTTGTACACGCTATACTCACTTAAAAATTAAAATTAAAAGTTAAAATTTATAGCCAATATTTATCGATCATGATTTTGTGGAAAAAGTAATTTTTGGCGGGCCATCCGGTTATGGAAAAAAACATGTTTTCGTTGACAATACAATAATTGATTTGGTGCTTTGAAAAGCTCCCTCTACTGGCAGCATATGTCCAATTTAAATCAAGGGGAAACTTTCCATGGCTTGCCTGCAAGTTTTCCGCGAGTGAAATTGTTTTATTTCATAACCAAGCAATATTCAATAGATTGATGAAATCAAGATGTTGGGAAATATCAATTTTTAAGAAGTTATAATTAAATTGATTCTGTTTTGATATTTGAATGATATTTATTTCCTCATGGTTCGATTCCGCGGTGTTAAAAGTTCATAAGTTTCAGTGGTTCTGACAATCGCAGAGATGCTGTAGGGTCGAATTATATGAATAGAGATATGCGAAGTAGTGAAATAGTCAGTTTGTAAGCTTCATTTACAGATTTTTCAGACATTTTTTCATCGGTGAATAATTTATTGTTGTTGATTAAGTAAATCAGAAATAGATTAAACATTTCACTTTTGTCTTTTTTCCTGTTGTCAAGGCAGCCATTCCATGTATCGTACCCAAATATACGGAGTGCATACTAAATTTGTAAAATGAAAATACATAAATATTCTACAATTTGTCTTGGCTTTCTGTAGTGCAGTTATATCAATGTTGGACAACTTATTATAGCTCAGAATCAACTATGAAACGTGTTAACCATTTGTATGATTGTAGTCGAACCTATCCGATTGAAAATTAGTATTGAAGGAAAATAATATTTGACGTAATTTTAATATAATCTGCTGCATAGGGTATACTCGGTAAGAACTATTAACATTTTAACGATGATTGAAACGAGGAACTTTTGGGGGTTTTTTTCGAGCCGGAAATCCTTGGAGTGTTTGAGAGAAAACTATTCAGAGACGTCCGCTGTTTCATGTCGTGTTGTTAGATTGGGAATGAGGTGTTGCTTGTCATGCTTGTTTGTGTTAACATTGATTCCAGTTGGATACTTCATGAAACAGTAGTAGGCAGGGTTTGGTCGCAGACTGAAAATGAGTTCACAATGGGTGGGGGGGGGGTGCACCTTGCCCCGTATCGAGTTTACAGAAGATAGCAGCCACCGATGACATCAGTGCTAGTGTCTATAGGGCCCCCCAGGGATCTCACATTTTACTTCAAGATATCTCTACCAAGTCAGCAGTGCAATACTGTATACCTACATGTAGCGTAAAACTTTATGTACAAAAACTAAGGCATCAATATAGCTTCAAATTTTCTCTACAATTTTCTTTCTCTTCATATTTGTAAAGATTTAAATCCACAGTGTGTGATGGTATTAATTACTGGTCGAAACAATGTGGTAGATTT
The DNA here is from genome assembly GCF_902459465.1 of Asterias rubens. Classification (NCBI taxonomy): domain Eukaryota; kingdom Metazoa; phylum Echinodermata; class Asteroidea; order Forcipulatida; family Asteriidae; genus Asterias; species Asterias rubens. The sequence goes on from NC_047080.1 coordinate 2,067,616, forward strand.
CTGAATTCTAAATATGTACTGATTCAGAATATAATAATTGATAAGTACAACTGTAGATAGCAGTAAACATGGAAAGTAAACAATTAAACTTTTTGACTCCTAAGATGTAAGATTGAGATTAATTATGAAGCATGGTATGTTAATAATGTCAGAGGTGTTTTGATTTTTTATATGACATTCCTTTTTCTAGTGTTAAAATAATCCCAGTGAGTTATGCCCCTGTGGTTTTGTTTTGGGTTTAAAAATTGTTTTTGTTACTACACCAATATTTGATTTCAAAATATTCTTTGACATTAATCACAAAAGTAAGGGAAATTTAACAAATCTTTAAGACCCAAAAGTGCTGGGCCAAATTTCGTAAGAGTCGGTCAAGCACAAAAAGTAGCTAAGCATAAACAAATTCTGGTTACCAGAACAAGGTTACCAACCAAACTACCATGTCCTGCTTATGTTTGCTTAGCGGGATATTTTAAGCGCTTTTGTCTGCTTAAACAGCTCTATGAAATAGGGCCCTGCAAGTTAAACAGCAAAATTGGCATTGGTCAAAAGTAAAAATAAAATGGTTATAGTTTTTTTTGTATATACAAGATATATTATTTACCCTTTTTTTTTTTTTGGGGGGGGGGGGGGGTGGGAGGGGGTCTTTTAAAATATTTATACCTACACAACTGGCATAACTAGCTTTCCTCACCTCAGAATGGTAATTATAATTTAATTTCCTTTCTTGGGATTGTGGAGTCGGATCTTGTTTTCTTTTTTATAAAGTATAAATGTTTAAGAAAGTCAAATATAAATTAAAGTTTATTGTACATGTATATTATTAATAAAATTGTATATTAGAAAAAGTTAGTTGTTGTATTTAGGATCTATGTAGATTATACAAAGCTTAAATATGTCCACGCCAAAAAACAAACAAAACAAAAACATGCAAATTGCAGGCAAAACCGTGATTTGATTGTTAATTTCATGATCTTTTTTGGGGTTGGCATCTATTTATTGATATAACTTCTTTCTTTCAATTCGAGTTAAATGGCCCTGTCACAAGATGCAATTTTCTAAGCAACTTGGAGGCAACCAACTGCAGTGCATGCTACAGGATCTTTTTGGTAACACAGCAATGTCTTTTCAAACAATGTCTCACAATCCCCAAGAAACAAATAAGGACATTGAAATAAGAATGCCATTTCTTCTTGGAGATTGCCTGGAACTGGTTTGCCTTGCCTGTAAATTTCCGCTTGTGACATGGGCTTAATAATCATACCCAGATATTATACAACTATTAAGAAATTTTTAAACAGACTCGGTGATATTAATCTTGTACTAATCAGAACACAACTGTGTTGTAAAAATAGAAAAGAAAAAACAAGTTTCTCTTATTCTCAACACAAAACTGAATTTAATTTATTATAATTGTTCATGTAAAAGTGTTGACTTCTATCATTACTTGGGAAAGTTGTCTTCACTTCTTTAAAAATCCTTAGTTCGTGTACATTTACAAATTCCTTATATTCATGATACAACAGTATAGATCAGTTGTAACTTTTCAAATCTCTGAATTAGCTAAGATACTTGTATAATCCCAACTCCATCATGTGTGTATCACGTTAATCAGTGAATTCTTGTGGCTGAAATTTGGTAACGTATTTTAAATGAGAATATTGTCATACATTAACTGTTTCAATGAAACTAAAAGAATTAAAATCAGTGCATGTCAAGTGGGAATTAGACTTTGTTTATCTTGTTTGTTGTAAGGTTTCTACGATTTAAAAAGGTGTGTATCCTAAAAACATGTGGGAACAATTTAGAGGCGTTGCTGTTAAAGGAACACGTTGCCTTGGATCAGACGAGTTGGTCTATAAAAAGCATTTGAAACCGTTTGTTATGAAATGTATATGGTTAGAAAGATGTTTTAAAAGAAGAATATAATGATCCACACAAGTATCACTCAAAATTGCACGGTTTTCTTTTTACGTCGCGAACTATCACAGTCGGCCATTTATGGGAGTCAAGCCATAAATGGCCGACCGTGTTATGGACGAGGTAAAAAGAAAACCATGCAATTTCAAGGTATATTTGTGTAGATCATTGTATTCTACTTTTACATCATCTTTTTACCCATATGCATTTTATAACAAACGGTCACAAAACGCTTGTCAAAGACCAACTCGATCGATCCAAGGCAACGTGTTCCTTTAAGCTTTTTCTTGTAAACTGGCTTATCTGGATGAGTTTAAAGCACTTCCAATGATATGATATAAATTGCACTCCTGTTGTGCTTTTTGAAAGTTCACTATTATAAGTGTAGGTAGCAGAATGTGGAATCGAATGACCATCATGACACTTCTGCCTCGAGTTGGGAAGGTAGTTCATTCTGCTCTACCAACCAGGCTCCTACTAGATCATACCCATGCCTACACCCTCAAGGACTGTGAAGTGCGTAACCCTGTTTCTAACCCAGGATTAGGCGGCAGTGTAACCCTGGTGGCAGTTGATTTGGATCGACAGCTCAAATCAGTTAAGTTTAGCTCTCACCTTGAAGTGGCCGTCTGGCTTTGTGACTTGAGCGATATCTCATAAAATTGTTTTTGTAAAAGGTCTTTATAAATACATTTCAATTTATGCAAAGAGATAAGTTATTGCTATCCTCCATGAAGTGTTGATATGAAGACTATTCTATCAGAAGGTTGCAGTTTGTAATCTAGCTCTCCCTGAAAAAAAAAATTGAAAAAAAATCACAAAATATTCACAGTCCATTATTGAAGCTACAACGATAGTCCAATTACATGTGGGTGTAAACTTATTTGGTTTGGGTTTAATTGTTTGGATAGGCACTTGAAATGGAAAGGAATTGATTCAAAGCCAATCTAAAGAGCTGCTCAAGCAGACAATGGCGCTTAACAAGAATTTTCTGCTTAGCAAAAAGCAACAGAAAACAATTGCAGATGGTAGATGTTACTTGGTATTTTTGGCTGGTAATATAATATTCTGGTTAGCAAGGTTGGTTTATACATTTTTGTATCCAGTTCATTGTCGATATTTCACAATCGTACATGAGAGTATTGATGCCTAAAGATATTTTTTTTAAGCAAACTTGTGCTTTTAGAAAATACCTCCACAAAATTAGACAGAATATAATGACGTACCATTAGCTCCCAATCGGCATCATTCACTAGCACCAAGATGCCAGGTCTCCTGTGATAACACAAAAAACGAATTAAAGAGAACCAGAACCAATTTGCTTACTTGGCCCAGATTTGTTCCCTAAAGTTCTTGAGTTGTAGTGTTTTTTATAGTTTTTTGAAGCCGATTGACAAACAGACACTGACTGGTTAAGAATTAAAATAGCTATGATTTTGGTTCCGCTGTTCACTTTGCAAAGAAGTGTGTAACTTACACAGTGCCATTTTGGATAAACAGCTCAGGTCTCTCTTTCAGAATGTTGTCTTTGATCCAAACTAAAAGTTCTCTGATATTCCCTAAAGAAGAAAAAAAGCAAAATATAAGAACACATTGAAAATTGTTGTAGGGTACACTTCACATTGGCCAATGCCAGTTTAACTTGTAAGTATTTTAGTTTGATCAAACCTCTTTACATGCACTTACATTGCTCTCCATTTGAAGTGTCCAATGCGACATCGTGTGATTTCACTTTGTCAAATAGTAATTCAGCTCCTCCACTTGAAAAAGAAAAAACAATCAGATACGCTTTATTATTAAGTAGAACTGACAGCAGAAACACTATCTTAATTTATTATATTACTTTTCTAATTAATAAGAAAATAAAAGGTACTTTACAGGTAAAGCAAGAAAGTGTGGGTGCGTACTCCATCTTACCCAATAACTAGGCATTCTCTAGACCCAGTAACTGGGGCAAAAGTGACAGTCAGACCCGTCACGTCAGGACAGTAGACACCCTTTCTTTATCATCACTTTCACATTTTGAGTTTCATCTTTATTATTTTCAATTTAGTAAAATTTAAAAATGTTTTTTTTTTTTCAATCGCTCGGGCTGTGCTATCTGAGTATCTCTGTCCACTACTCTATTTTATTTTAGTACTATATTTTATTTTAGTACTATGTTTTATTTTAGTACTATATTTTATTTTAGTACTATTCATTCAATTTCAATCATTCATTCAATCATGATAAACTTAATTTAAAAAAAGTAAACAGACAAAGTAACATTAACAAGACTTGTTAATGTTACTTTGGTTGAGGCCTACTTTATTAAAAAAAAAAAAAATTTTTTAGTAATTACAACGCAAAACCAATGGCAATGTTATTAATACAGCTAAATGTGTGACCTGCACAGTTCATGAGTTTGTTATGGTAAGTAATAATTTCATTTTAATTAAAATGCGTTGAGTTTGGTTCAAACGAATAGATAAAACGAACCAACCAACCTGAATTCAAGCCGTATTTGTAAGCCATCCAAACTTGTCCTGGGCGCTGCCATCTTGAATTTAGTCTAGTCCACCGTTAATGTCATATAGCGCCACGGTACCATGCGACGATTCAGCGCCAGATTACCATACTTAGAAAAAATGGCAGCCGACAGTGTGCAGTCAAACTTGCAAGACGAGCTTGAGAAATTCAAGACTGTTCAGAAAAGTGAGATGTTTTCTTTAATTGTTTGATTTTGCATTCATTATAGTTGTAATGTGCGTAATGTGTAATCGTATGATGTATTTCAGAGTGAAATATTTTAGCGGAAAACAGTAAAATTGAAGTCACCATGCTTTATTTTTATGATTCATCATTCAGTTTCACTCGTCAGATATTCCATACACAGCACTGAGCATATGCAGAGTGTGAGTTTGAACCGTGGGTTCAACATGTTCAAGGAAGACGTACCGGCCGACCAATACTTCTACATCCTTTAGATGAAATTTTGGATAACTTTCCGTATGGCGCCACCACTTTTTCACTCATTTTTACAAAAAGGGATATATCAATCAGGTAAATTAGATACTATATTATTTTATTGCGAATGAAAAAGTGGTGGCGCCATACGGAAACTTTTCCGAAATTTTGATGAGTAATTTTTAGTAGAATACAGCTATAATTTTGCCTATCATCCCCTTTCTTCCAAAAGTAAAACTATAAAAGTATAATTTTTTATAAAATTAAAAATAAAGAGAAGTAAAAATAAAAGTAAATTAATAATATCCTTGGCTTCAGTTACATGTGTACTTCAAGTTCAAGTTAAATTAAAGAAAGTGTGTTGAGCATGTTGGGAGAAGAGCTCGACTTCGGATTAAGATTATCGCAACATGTATCGTTCGCAACATGTCATGTATCTTTGTTCTGTTGAGCCAGTCAGTCAGAAGCCATTCAACTGTTCACATCCTGCTCTCTAGTAAATTTGTCTTTGTTTAATTCAACCCCAAATTTTTATTTACTCTTACTTAAAAACATTTATGTATTGTTAACCATTATTATCTACACAACAGATTATCAAAAAGCTGTGGAGACGAGGCAAAAGCTTGATGCCCAGCTAAATGAAAACAACATTGTCAAGAGTGTAAGTATTTTCTCTCAGGGGGTGGGGGAGGGTGGGGGGGTGGTTGACAGCTACACCGGCCATCCCTTCCTTGTTAAAGTCTGACCTGTGATTTTATTTTTGACAAGTGTTATAAATATTTCAATTACCCCTAATGCAAATGCCTATTCAATTTCACAAATATTTGTTAACATTCTGTCTCATACATTGTTTGTTATAGGAGATTGACCTCCTCGATGGAGAAGCCAAAGTCTTCAAGATGATGGGCCCCGTACTGATTCAACAAGATTTAGCTGAGGCCAAATCCACTGTAGGCAAGAGGATGGAGTACATCGGGGGAGAAATGTAGGTTGATTGGAAATTTCAATAATACTACTTTTGACTGAGTTCCTATTCAGGGCTTTATCGCACCTGCTGGGCGTCTCTAAATGTGCAGTATTTTTTCCCTGCAAGGTATGTGGACGCAGTTCAACAATGAACTAGCCTCCTGGACCACTTTGAGAGAATTGTTACTGGTTTGTACATTAACTAGCATTTGGCCAGCAGACCACTGTTGGAGGAGAACGTAGCCTTCAAAGTTAAAACAAAGTCAGGGTGTATGTTAAAGGCAGTGGACGCTATTGGTAATTACTCAAAATAATTATAAGCACAAAACCTTACTTGGTACTGAGTACTGGGGAGCTGTTGATAGAATTACACATTGTGAGAAACAGCTCCCTCTGAAGTAACGTAGTTTTCAAGAAAGAAGTAATTTTCCACGAATTTGATTTTGAGACATCAAAATTAGATTTTGAGGTTTTTCGAAATCAACATTCTGAAAGCACACAACTACATGTGACAAGGGTGTTTTTTCTTTCATTATTATCTCGCAACTTTGACGACTGATTGAGCTCAAATTGAGCTCAAATTTTCACAGGTTTGTTATTTTCTGCATATGTTGAGATACACCAAGTGAGAAGACTGGTCTTTGACAATTACCAATAGTGTCCAGTGTCTTTAATGATATTTGGTGATTGACCTTACACTGATGTGTGTTAAGCACTCTGTACTGAGTATGTTTTGAAGTATGAGACCTATTCCTTTACATATCACCATGAAGTGGTTTACAATGTGCTGTGGCACAATATGCAGCCAGTCAAACCAGGAACACCAGGACGAACCCCTTCTCGATACGGACTGTGCTCACTGATCTAAATCAGGTGGTGACAACAAACAACATGCAAAGTTTGCAAGTACAACTTGCAAGTACCTGCTGCTAAAGCATAGGATTTGAACTGCCTCTACCTACCGGGCAATTTCGATGGTCTAGTTGTTATGACACTGTTCTAGAATTGCAAGGGTCGTGGGTTAGAATCCCACCCGAGTAATATGCCTGTGATTTGTTCACAGAACCCGGGAAAGTACCAAGTATACAATGCTTTACACACATTGCTGTATTTGGGTAAAACCAAAATGAATATTTCAAATTCTACCTGTAAATAGTCGGTAATTTGTGTTCATTTTCCCTTCTTGTTTATAGAAAGCGGCAGGATGGTTTGATCAAGGATCTAGACAGCAAACAGAACGAGCATCGTGACAAACTGGCCAAGTTGCAACAGCAATTCCAGAAGACTCAAGCACAAACCATGGCCAAATCATAGCAACAGCTTTAGGAAGTCTCAAAGTTTTTATTTAAGATAGCATTTTTTTGGTGTTAGAGTGTAGTTGGTACTGGTGTGTGAGGCCGAGAAGTTTGTAGTAAGCGCGGAATTTCTTGCTTAAAAGCTTCATGAAATAAGATCCTTCTACCATGGCAGTTGCTTTCCCATTTAACTGCAAATTTAGGCCTAATTCGCTTTTATCAAAAGATGTTAGTTTTTTTACTCGTCATAATGTATCATTCTTACAGATTGCAATTTACTGTGTTATTTTGAAATTGCTTGGGGTTTTACAGTACTTTGGTTGACTACACAGAGATTCGATAAGTTTTAATTTTTGTTTTTTTTAAGATTTAACTTTAGAAATATGTGTTATATTTCTATCCAAAACTACTGGCTAATCACTAATCAGTGATGAGAAATCTCAGAGTTTAATCTGAATTAAGACCTTTTTCAATCTGTATGGTGAAAGAAATATTGGTTGTTTCATCAGATATGAAGAAATCCTGCTCTTTGATATACTTCTATAGTGCTTAG